>NC_056740.1:539470370-539751013 GCF_019279795.1 Protopterus annectens
GCAAAGGGAAAGAGGAGTGCTTATGTTAATTGCAAGAGGAGCTCCAGTAGTGATAGAAGCGGAAAAAAAAGATAATAATGGAAAATGTATAGTAGTAAAGGGCTACTGGCAAGGGAGGAGGATTACACTGGCATGCATGTACATTCCACCTAAAACTGCTATAATGGAGCTTAAGAAAATTCTGGGAGAAATGATCAGCTTTAAGCAAGGAATATTACTTACAAGTGGAGACTGGAATTTGTTTTGTAGCAGTGAATATGTGTCTGGGGGGGCCTAGAAGGGAAAATATAACAAAGGAGGGCAGATTTTTGAAGACATTTATAAAATGTTTGGCATGGAAGATGTGAATTCAGTACTAGAAGTTCAGGGTGAATATTTACATATTCTCTGAGATACAAACACTGGGCTAGGCTAGATAGAATTTATATCTCACAGGAATGTGCATTTAATTGATGGTCTTGAAATGCACCTAGTAGCTATTTCAGATCATGTGTTAATAATAACTAAAATAAAAATGCAAGGTAATGAAATAAAAATGAGATACTGGTGCTTTCCCACCTATTAGTTGAAAAGAGAGGAATATAAGTAATGGGTTTTGGAATTAATTCAGAAGTTACTAGAGAAGATAGAAATTTATTTTGAAAATATAGCTAGGGAGTGAGACAGAATTAAAGTGGAGTTTAAAACTAGAGTGAAAATAAAGGAAAGGGAGATGTGGTTAAGCAGTCACAAGAATTATTTAGCAGGACTGACATGTTAAAGTATGGCAAAATACGGGGAATCTCAGAACAAGAAAAGTAGCAACTGCAGGATGCTAACCAGAAAAATAAGGAATTGCCTCAATAATATGCACATGTTTAGAAAGACTGCTTTTAAGCAGGTGTTTTTTGATAATTCTAAAGCACAACAATTTTTAGCATGACGACTCAGGCAACAGAAAGTGAAGTGGCTGCCACCAACTTTAGGGACCCTATAACAAGGAAGATAACGAGATCCTGTGGAAGTTTTAGAAATATTTTGAACATTTTATGTAAGTTTTTATAAAGCAGAGAAATATGGAAATCAAGAAAAGGTACAAATGGAATTGATTATGGCAAAATTAAATATGCCAAGGTTAGAAGTAGATGAGGCTCAATTACTAACTAGGAAGAGATGAGGTAAAAATGGCTGTATATAACCAATGTACAGGAAAGTCCCCAGAAATAGATGATATTCCTGTGGAAGTTTAGAACCTAGGAGTGAAAGAAATGATAAAGGTCTGGAAGGTTTTGTTTAACAGTATGTTAAGAGAAAAAGTACCAGCATCCTGGAAGAAGGCGGTGGTAATGGTAATACCTAAAGAGGGTAAAGATCCAGTGGATCCAAGGCCCATTTCGATATTAAACCATGATTATAAAGCGTTTGTCTATAATGGCTAAAAGAATGGCAAAAGTGATATCAAATTTGATAGATATGGATCAGTGTAGTTTTGTGGATGGGAGGTAAACATTTGACAATATTAACCGAACATTGATGATCCAGAGGAAAGCAGAATGTAAGAAAATACCACTGTTATTGGGGTGTCTTGATGCAGAGAAAGTGTTTGACAGAGTAGACTTGGAGTTCATGAGCAGGGCAATGGAAGCATTTGCTTTCCCTGATACAATTATAAGGTTGATTGGATCCACTGAACGCTGTGTCCACAAACAACTTATTACCTACCTCACACAAAATAACCTTCTATCCAACACCCAACAGGGCTTCCGCCCCCATCACAGCACAACCACTGCTCTCCTCTCCTTTGACTCAGTCAACCACAACCGCAAATTTATCTCCTCCGCGCTCTTTCTAGACCTATCGAAAGCCTTCGATATGGTCAACCACCAACTATTGCTCCACACACTGAAAACCTTTTATCTTAGTAAACCAACAATAAGCTGGTTTAACGCCTACCTCTCTTGCAGAAAACAGGCGGTTCAGTGGCAAAATAAGCTATTAGACCTACTCCCCACCAATATTGGTGTTCCCCAAGGGTCTATCCTTGGTCCCCTTCTCTTTTCCATATTTATAAACGGTCTACACTCTATCATTCCTAAATCTACTTGCATTCAATATGCAGATGATTCCACCCTTATCTGCTCTGACATCTCTCTTGCCAATCTCCAAGTCACAACCCAAAACTGCTTTTCCGCAGTCGAAAAATGGTTCATGGAACTTAAACTCCTACTTAACCCAACCAAAACCAAATTACTTTTATTTTTCCCCACTCCAATTGCCGCCCAAGGTATAGATCCCCCTGACACTAACAATCCAACCTTCCACGTGACTTCCAGTAATGGTACCGTAATCTACCCCGTCTCCCACACCAAGCTATTAGGGGTGACCATAGACCACAAACTTAAATTTGATATGCATGTAAATCTAACCATCAAGTCGGTCAACAAAAAACTCGGATCGATGTATAGGATAAAGACCTTCTTAACCCCGCATACTAAACTAACAATTGCCCGTACCCACCTCCTCTCCACACTCCTTTATGCCTCCCCGATATTCTCCTTCCTCCAAAAGAGAGAGCTCAATAAACTTTCTACTACCTACAATCACATTGCCAAATTCATAACAGGAATGCCCTATCGCACACATCACTGCCTAAACCTAAGGTCACTAGATTGGCTAGAACTGCCTAATATTCTCAAACTCAACCAACTCACTGAGGCTTTTAAAATCATCTACCACCCAGATAAAACTCCCGCATTGAACAAACTACTTACGCCTTATTCCAACCTTACTTCCCTCAGGTCCTCAAAAAGCCCACAAGTACTGACCATTAAATCTAACAACTCCAGTGGTGAGGCACTATATGCTAATTCCATTGGCAAATCCTGGAATGCCCTCCCAAACACCCTAAGACTTATGTCCTCTCTGGACCAATTTAAAGTACACCTCAGAGCTCACCTGAAGTCCCAATGGTTATGCCCTTGCTCTAATCCAGACTAATAGTGAACGTCCCTACCTCACCTTACCTCTCCAACCCTCCATTCAACTCTATAACCTAAGAGTCCACAATATAGCCCTATTAATTCTTCTGTTCAAAGTCTGTATCCATTTAAATTATATTTATAACTACTTCCTTGCTTTATCTTGCCTTGAAACGTCAGTGTATCTATTTGTCTCAACTCTGTAATTGTATTGTCTTTTTTTTTTGTAACCATGATCTTGGAGCTTTTCTCCCCGGGCCTCCACTGAAAATGGACATGTATCCAGTTGGACTAGCCCGGTCAACAAATGTAAAATAAATAAATAAAATAAATTGATTAGTAGTATATATGAGGGATCGGAGACAAAAATTAAAATGGGTGAGGTCCTCTCTGTTAACTTCTGCATGAGTAGAGGAACCAGGAAGTGTTGTCCGCTTTCCCCTTTGTTGTTTGCATTATGTTTAGAACCATTGGAAAAGAAAATAAGGGACTCAGAAATTCAGGGATATAATTGGTATGGTGGTCAGGAAAAGCTGGCTCTATTTGCAGATTTTTTTTATATATATGACAAAACCAGAAAGGGACATTACAGTGTTGTGGAACATTTTAAGACCGTTTCAAATCTTCTCGGGGATACAGAATTAATGAAGCAAAAACAAAGGCAGTAGAGGTAAATTATGTACCCACACACAAATAGGTCCAAGAATACCCATATTTATGGAGACATGATAAAATGATGTATTTAGGAGTATAGATTAGAAATTACTCTGTTGTGGCAGCTAAGGATATGTGGGAAGAGGTTTAACAGAAGATAATACAAAAATTGAGAAACTGGAAGCTTTGTTATATGGATATGGATACTAAGATACAAGCAATTAAAATGTTTTTAGTCTCTTAATTTTATGCACAGGTCAGGCATATTTTATCAACCAGAGTAGAAGCTGTGGATAGCAATTAAAAAGAGTTGAAGGACTTTATCTGGGAAGGGAAGACAGCAAGGGTCAAGTGGGTTAAGCTGAGTCTTCCAATAGAATAAGGCGAACTAGAATTACCCAATTTGAGAGGGTACTTTAGAGCAACACAATTAAGGCTCTTATACATAACACAAGTAGAAAACTATAATTCAAAGTGGAAAGGAATGATGATGGTACAGGGGGAAAGCTCAAGAAATAGAGAGATTGGGATTTTGGATGCAGTCTCTGAGAACAACAAAAATCATACAGAGTATTATATTCATAAAATAGCAAGGAGTAGTCTAAGAACTAAACCAACAAGAGAATGGAGAAAAGAGATTCTGCTGATAGGGATGACTGTGATTAGGGATATCGATAATAGGCAAGAGGAGGCTGGAGTTTATTGGAGAAAACATCATCATGCATCATCATCCCTTTTGGGGATAGTGACGTCCCCACAAATTTTCACATTGATAATAAGGTACTAAGCAGGCAATCAGTCGTGAGGGACTTGGGCACCCAGGTTGATAGCAAACTGACTTTTGACCACCTTGTTGCCTCTGTTGTACAGAAAGCTTTCGACATGGCCCACCTCATTAGTAAGGGTATCTCATCCAGGAACAAGGTGGTCATGACATCTCTGTATTCTTAACTTATAAGACCCATTATTGAGTGCAGTGCCACTTTTGGCATGTACCTGACAAAGCACATGCAGCAGCTGGAGAGACCACGGAGGTTCCTCACCCAGCGAATCCAGAGTCTCAAACATCTACCCTACACAGATAGGCTAAAAGCCCTGTTCCTCTACTCAGTCTCCTACAGACTCTTCAGAGGTGACCTGTGTCTGGCATACAGAGCAATCTCAGACCCTGCCCTGATGGGACTGCTGCATATCCGCAAGTCAAGCTCCACTTGAGTAATCCACATGTGTGACCTCAACCTGGTCTGTGACATCAATAGGGCATGTTGGCGGGACAGATTTTTGTCCCAGAGACTCCCCCTTTTGTGGAATAGACTCCCTCTCCACATAAAGCAGAGTACCTCATAAAAATGCAACCTGGTTAACTGGGTGAGGAACAGAAAATACACCCCTGGGATTCCACCTGTGTCCCTGCTGGACAGTGGCATAGGGTGCCGACTTGTTGGAACATGGGCTAAATTCATAGCTAGGCTTGTAAGGGACTCGGGGCCAATAGCCTAGCAACTTGTTGTGATCTTTGAAAAATGATGAAGGAACCAAGGTATTGGGAGCAAATCACTATAAAGGGAAATGTAATAGAATGGGAAGAGGCCAAGAATGTATTTGGACTGCAGGTTTGAGATTGCCTTCCCTTTCAAGGATTGATATCATATAGGCAAAGAGAAAGAAATAGGAGGGGTCCTAAATGAAAGACCAACACTGGTGGTGTTTTTAATAGAATCTAGAACAGAAGCTGCCATTAAAAAAGGAATAATTAGTAGAGCATATAAAATATTGCATGATAATTATAAGACTCAATCAAAGGAGCTTAAAAAGCAAATGTGCAACGAAGTGTAGAAGATTTAGGATCTTTGCCCGGAAGTGTTTACACAGGTTGTTTTATACCCCAAGTCGACTCCAAAGAATTTTTCCTTAGGTGGATAGCAAATGGAGGTGTGGAAAGAGGTGTCTGAAAACTTGTTTTTGGGAGTGTAATGAGCTGGCTGACTTTAGGTATTCCCTCCAGTTCACTCTGTCAGAGATGCTGGGTGAGCATTGACTGGGGAGATTATTTTTTTGAGCTATGATACATAATCAGATTTGCCTAGATATAGTAAAGCCTTGTGGAGTCTAATTGTGGTGGCTGCCAAAAAAGCATTATTAAAAAATGGAAATCAAAGTCTAGACCGACCTTACTAGAAGTAGTGAATATAGTAACAGAGATAAAACAACTGGAATTGGAAGCTAAACTTTAGAAAAGGGAAGGAGCAAACTACATAGGAAAAATGGATATTGTGGGAACAATATATGCAGAGAAAGGAACAAGGTTTAAGAGAAAGGATTTAAATGAGCCATATAATGCTTAACTGATAATGACTGGGTGGATTATAAGTGATGTATAATGTTTGCAACTACAGTTGTTTCAGTGGTGTCTGTGATGTATAATGTTTGCAACTAAAGGAGTGTGTTTGTTTTTAATTTATATAAATGTAAACTTGTCTATGTCGTACATGATAATTTAATAAAGATGTCTACTGAAGAAAAAAAAACCTGTCTCACTGCAAACATTGGGTCAGTAGTGCTGCATCCTGTTCTGAATCCGAACTGCTCAGATCCCATCTTACTTTCTACTACTGTGCATATCAGTTTATCAGTCTTCCTGTCCAGAACTTTCATGCAATGTGACATTGTGTTGTATGTCAAAGCCTGACTTCAGTACATAACATTGTTTTTGCTTACAATTTAACAAATTACCAGGTTTAAGTGGCAAGTTTATCAAGTCTACCAGGCTAAAATTGCTTCAGACATTGTCATCCTATCAAAAAATAAATAAAAAGGAAACAATTGAGGAAAACATTGAAAACATTCTTAAAACAATCTCGTAAATGTAGACCGGATGTCAATTTTCATTCGTTCTTCAACTGGAGAGTCTCGGATCTGGCTCAGCTGCTTTCATTGGATTCACGGATCCAACTCTTGAGCTCCTCCCCTACCCATAATGCCCTCAGATTTTGTTTGCCGCCATATCATTCAGATGCGGATCTCCTCTCGAGCCATTGAGTGAAATTTTCAATATTTGCCGTTTACTTCTGTTGAATTGTATGTGTGTCTCTCTTTCACTCTGTCCATTATTCCCATTGGTTATTGAGTTCTGTCCGTCAGGCTATTCTTTTTCTACCCTCTTCAAAGTGCCACTGTTGGTTGTTTTCCCTTTCGTCTGCCATAATTCTTTCTCTTCTACCCTTTAGAGGATATTTCTGGTTACCATTTGTGGTACATTCTTGGTACTTTTTATGTCTGTAAAAAAACACTTGCTTTAGCTTAGTTTCTTTCCTCTTCTGTTTGAAATGGCTGACAAGCCAACCAGTTTTACAAAATGCATTTCCTGTGTGCATAAGATCCCCAATTCTGATGCCCACAGGGAGTGTGTATACTGTCTGGGCACTGCCCATTTCAACAGTAATTGTTCTGTTTGCACTGGATTTAAGTCCAGGGCTCTTAGCAACAGGTAAACTAAGCTGTTCATGAAAGGTAATATTTCCTCTTCCCATTTTTTTTCTAGGAACTGAGGCTCAAACCCCCCCCCCCCCCAAAGAGGTCTGAAAAAGGGAAGACTTGATTTGATCCCAAAGGATACAGACCCTAAGAAAGTAACCTGGATCGTTCTACCACATCATCTCAGTCCTCCAAGCCTCCTGCCTAGATATGAAATAAGTCAGATCCAACATCCTCAGATGCTACTTCATCGAAGCTGAGGTCACCTCAGAACCGATCACCTAGGTTTTTGTGGGAGCCAGCCTTCCCTCAGTTCTGCTGTTTGATTCTTCAAGAACACCCTAGAAGACATTCCAGGCCACCATCAACCAGCTTCTCTCTTAGGTCCTCCAGGAGCTTGTCTTTAGTAGAGGTGGATAGAATGATGAAGTTCCTCAGAGCTCAGTTCCAGATGGGGGTAACTCCATCTCAATCTCCCATTGAACTCTTGAGCCTGCCCTCCTCTGAACTGATAATATCTCATACTTCGATCTGTCCTGTGGTTTCAGAACCCTTGTATCTGAGATCCCCAAGGGAGTTGTGTAGTCTGATCCTAAAACAGGCGATTCTTCGACTCTGAACATGTTCCTGAGTCAGCCAGCTGAAATGCTTTCAGATCAGGACCATCATTTGAGCCGAAGCATCAGTGCCTGCACTTGGGGGTTGGAGTCACCTCCAAAATTATTGGAGCCATCCTTGCCCCTAGATACTTCAGAACTGGACAGCTGGGGTCTGTCTTCCTCCTTGAGATGAGGTTCTGGGAGTAGTTCAAGGCTTGTTGTCACAGGGTTCTTCAGTTCTGGATGTTATGGTGGTAGCAGAAGCCACCAAAAAGAGCTTGCAGAACAGAAAAAATCTGTCCATTCCTTTAACAAGGAATCCAGGGCATTGGACAGATTTGGAAAGTGTTTCTACTTCTCAGTGACCATTGCCCTGAGGTCGTTGAATTATTTGGCACGTTACCAGGTTGCAAAGAGCTTTGATATTCTTGGGTCCATGTCTGTGGATGACCAAAATAAGATTTATTCACAGCTGGCCATCCTTCAGTCCATATCTAATATGTCTATGAAGTGGATTTCACATGCTGCTTGAGGGCACTTCAAGTGCGACAGGTTCGGGCATAGCCGTCGGACGACATACTTGAATGCAGTTATGTGATTTTTGTGGAGCTCTTCAAGTCTTCCATCAAATGGAGCATAGATGAATAATTTTCTCTGGCCCAAAAGTGATAGAAACATTCTCCAGAAGTGAACAGGAAGGAAAGAATTTTGTCTGACGTTGGTCTCTGAGGGGTACAGAAATTGATTCCTTTTTCACAAAATCAGCAAGGAGGTAGAAAAATATAGTTTCATAAATCCCAAGGAATGTTCCAAGGTTGCCGAGGAGATGGTTCTCCCAGAGGCAGAAGGGTGCACTCTTAATGGAAGATGCCGTCTTTTTGGCAGAGGTGACCCGCAAAACCAAGGTTTCAAGAATTCTTTCTATAACAAACCTTATCAGCGCTTCATAGAACTTGCCTGGCTGCTTTTCTGTGCATGCAGTCACGGGGTGGTTGTCTCTGCACCTATAAGCCTGGGTGTCCATCACAACAAATTCCTGGGTGCAGAGAAACATATCCAGAGGTTATTTCATACAGTTTTCTCAAATTTCCTCCATAAAAATGAGGAAGATCCCCGATGTTCTACCTAATCAGAGGGAGGCAACAGCTGTGGAAGCAAGAAAGTTGCTAGAAAAGAGAGTTCTGCAAGAAGTCTCTCCAGACCAGAGAGGATCCAGAATTTACTCAAGATTCTTGTTGCCAAAAAAGACAGGGAACTTGAGGCCCATTCTGGACCTTAGCAAATTAAATCAGTACTTCAAAGTTCTGAATGATCACGGTTCAGACCATTCTACCACTGTTGCGAAAGGATGATCGGATGTGCTCGATAGATCTTCAGGATGCTTAGTATCACATCAAAATGAACATGCGCTTCAGAAGATGTCTGCACTTCCAGCTGAGAGATGATCATTACCAATTCAGAGCACTTCTTTTTGGTCTCACCACAGCCCCCACGTGTTGACCAAAGCATGGCAGTAGTAGCAGCTCACCTAAGACTGCTAAGATTTCGGGAGTTTCCATATTCAGGCGACTGCCTCCTGATTGCTTCAACCAGTCATCTACTTCTCCAGGCAAGGGACTCCTTGCTGCAGTTGTGCCACTGTTTGGGCTTCACAGTGAATTACAACAAATCGCATCTCATCTCTACACAAAATGTGAAGTTCACAGGAGCTCATGTAGACATGATCAATCAGATAGCGCCTCTACCTCCAACAAGAGTACAAACCCTCAGATTCCAGGTAAAGGAAGTGATGTCACTTTCTTCTCCTCCAGCACAACTAGTTTTGTGAGCTTTAGGGTTAATGACCGCAGCAATAACTCTAGTCCTATTGGCCATTTATCATATGTGGATTCTACAGTGGACCCTGTCAGTTCAGTGGTCCATTCTTCAACAACCATTATGCACTCCAGTCAAGAGGATTACACAAATTTGCAAGGAACACCTCCTGTGATGGATCTGTTTGAAATTTCTTAGGTATGCCCTTTTGTTTTACCTATCCAAGTAGCAACAGTGACTACAGACGTCTCCCATCGGGGGGGGGGGGGTCATTCCAAGGCATGTGTTCCCCTCAAGAGGCCAATTCTGATATCATTGTCCTGTAGATGAGAACTGTCCTTCTAGCATTGCAAGCATTCCATGAGTCTCACCCCTCCAGGACAGTTGCAGTCCAATCAGACAATGTGTCTGTGGTCTGGTATGTCAACAAATAGGAGGGAACCAGTTCAATCCTCTTTGTCAGAGGCAATGAGTGTGTGGCAGTGGGCGATCACTTCTGTGTGCTTTCTTATTGCAATGCGTATACTGGGGAAATCCAAGGTGCTTGCAGACAAACTAAGCAGACCCATTCTGATGCCTCATGAGTGATTTCTCAATGTCAGAGTGGCAGAATTTTCCATCGATGGAGCCAGCCATATTGCAATGTCTTTGCTTCCCTCCATCAACAACAACAGCTGCAACAAGATCTTCACCCTGATCCTCCTGTGGGGGAATCGCTGAGAGATGCTGTAGTCCATGTTTGGCTCCCCGGTGTCCTCTGTGCTTATCCGCCATTACCTCTGCTCCCGTTTCTGCAGAAAGCCTACCTGTTAAAGTTCGGTAATCCTCATTGCTCCTTTTTAGCCTTATCAAATCTGGCTTCCTTTTCTATGGCATCATTTTCTGTATCCACCCTGGATACTGGATCCAAGTCCAGACCTGTTATCTCATCCTGTGGGGATAGTTTATCCAGACATATCAGGGCTCAATGTGACCGCATGGTTTCTCCAGTTCCAGTGATGGCTAGACAGCACAGCCTTTCTTCCCCAGTCTGACATATCCTTTTGTCCTCTGAAAGGGCCTCCACTAGGAAGGTTTACAAAAGTAAATGGAAAATATTTTCTGTTTGAGCCCCCCAGAGAGATTTGGATCCCTTTTCTGCTCCAACTTCCGCAGTCCCAGATTTTTTTAGTGCCCCTTTTCCAAGAGGGGGTCTAGTTTTTCTACCTTCAAAGTCTAGCTGGCTGCTGTAATTTTCATTCCAGTGAAAATCATGCTGATTGGTCTTGTTCTGAGTTGTGCAAGACCTTTCTGAAAGGCACCAGTCAATGACCCTACTCCTCCTCCTTGGGACTTGTCTATTTTACTTCAGAGCTTGACTGCAAGTCCATTTGAACCTTCCGCCAAATCAGACCTTAAGTGGTTTGTCTTGGTAGACCCTTTTCCTAGTTGCCATTGCATCAGCTAGATAAGTGTCTGAACTCCAGATTGTTTCTTCCAAGCCTCCATACCTGGTCTTTCATAAAGACAAGATGTCTTTGCATACTAACCCGTCCTTTTTACGTAAGGTGACTTCTGAGTCTAACATTAATCAGGTCATCAACCTCACTTTTTTCCCCAAAATTTTGCATTAGAGGTGAATGTATGCTGCATCTTTTGGACGCACACAGGTAACTTCATTTTTATCTTCATTGAAGCAAAGAGTTCAGAAACTCTGGACAATTGTTTATCTCCTTTTTCTCACAACAGATTGAGCAATGCAGTTGTCAGAATGACTTTAACCAACTGTTTGCCTGATTTGTATATTCTTTGTCTATAAACAGATATGTTTGTCTTTGCCTAAGCTGTCAAGAGCACATTCAGCAAGGTCTATGGCAACCTTTTCAGCCTTTTGGTCAAGAGCTACAATAGATTACATTTGTTTAGCTGCCACTTGGTCCAGTGCTTATAACTTTATTGATCATTACATATTGGATTTGATTTCTAGGCACAGAGCTTCTTTTGGTTCAGCAGTACTCTGAAATATCCTTCCATGAGGACCACCCAAGGATTATGTAGCTGGGGGCTGTGTCCCACCAGTTGAGGAGCGAATGAAAATTGACATCAGATACAGAAGTTATGCACTCACCATAATAAATCTTTTTTGTCCATTTTCATTCTTCCTCAACTTCCAACCCTCCTAACCCCTTTCCCTTTCTTCCTGGAGGGCACCTAAGGGATTTTTCTTGGGAACCCATTGTTCCTCATTTGAGCTCCAGTTTTACCTATGCTGCTTTTTTCTCAAGTGATTCTGTATAGAATAAACAATTGTTTTCTGTGGGCAGCAAACTCTATCTGAGGTATGTTAGGTTGCTGGGGCATTATGGTTAGGTGAGGAGCTCGAGAGTTTTATCCGTGAATTTAGTGAAAATGGTTGAGCATGATCCAAAACCCATCAGTTGAGGAAGAATGAAAATAGGCAACACAGATCTATCTCTATCGTAACTTTTGTTTTTTCAAAATGAAAAAGAAAAAGTCGAAATAGCAGAAGAGGCATCTGAAGGGTGCATGTCCTTATCAACTTTTGTTGATGAAGTGACTTCTGTATTTACTTCTTGCACTGCAGAAATAACCGACCTTTCTCAGAACCACCAAAAGAGGTCTTATTAATATTAGTTCAGCCACTGCTTAAAATAAAAGTCAAAGCAGTGTTAGTCCCTGCTTCAAAGTCACGAACATTCATTCTGTAGGTACAGAAAAGGTGTCGCAGGGAACTGGAGTACATTATGGTATAACCCCCAAAATGTATGTGCACTCCATTGCATTAAATGGAATGTTATCAGTATCCCTTTCACAGACCATTTCAGTTTCTGTATTGGATGTGTTACAAGGATTTTATGAGAAAGGTTTCCTGAATAATGTTGTTCATAGATTCATAGGTAGGTACTATGCTATCGGCCCAAGGGCCTAAGTAAGCCTAGCCAACAAGGTTCCCTGGCTTACGCTACCCAAGAAAGTTAATTTCCTGTGCCCCTGTCGAGCAGAGCCACAGAAGTGATCCCCGGGGTGTATTTCCTATCCACTCATCAAGATTTTTCTTGAAGAGTGCTAATGAGGAACTTTGCTTGACATAGATGGGTAGCTTGTTCCAGAGTATAGGAAGACTCTGGGACAGAAATCTGTCCCTACAGCATGTCCCGTTTATTGTGGTGACAAGGTTTAGGTCCCTAGCTCGGAGGGATTGGGATTTCCTTAGGTGTAGCATGTCCAACAGTGCTGGGTTTAACATAGCTTTATATGTTAGGCAGATATCTCCTCGGAGTAGGCGATATGCTACAGAGTAAAGCTGGAGTTTTTTGAGACGGTCAGTGTAAAGCATCTGTTTGAGGGCAGTAATCCTCTTTGTGAGGTACGTCTGTGGCCTTTCCAGCTGCTGCAGATGTCTTGTGAGGTACATTCCAAAAGGGGCATTGTACTTTATAATGGGTCTAATTAGTGCTGAGTAGAGGGTAACAATGACCTCTTTTTTTTACCTGGATGAGAACACTTTTGTGATGAGGTGTGCCACATAGAAGGATTTCCTGACTACTGTGGCAATGTAATTATCAAAGGAGAGACTACTGTCCACCTGGGTCCCAAGGTCTCTTATCACACATTCAGTGTTAAGTAGACTGCCGTTTATGTGGTAGTTCATGTGTACAGAGTTTTTACCAAAGGGGATGACAATGCACTTTTTGGCATTGAGCTTGATTCCATGCCTCTGACACCAGGCATCTGTCTCAGTGAGGCCCTTCTGTAGGATGTCCACATCATTTGGGGACTCGACTATGGCTCCTAGTTTGCAGTCGTCTGTGAAGTTCGTTAGCCAGAGGCCTTCTATGTTAGCCTGTACTTCAGAGAAGTAGATACCAAACAGGAGAGGTCCCAAGACTGAACTCTGTGGTACTCCACTTGTCACTGGTTTGAAGTCAGATTTCGAGTCTGCAACTTTTACAGTGTGGGTTCTGTCAGTATTCCAGTTGGCAACCCATCTTGTGATGTAGGGATTTATACTTATTTAGTGAGTTTAGCTATAATTCCAGAATGGGGGGTGGTGTCAAAAGCCTTGGCGAGGTCAAGATAGACTGTGTGAACCACCTTACCCTCATCTACAGCTTTGGTGACTGCCTCAAAGAAGTCACTTGGGTTCAGAAGGCATGATCTGCCTTTCACAAACCCGAACTGGGTAGGATCCAGAGTTTGGAGGTTACCAATGTCTTTTGATGATGAGTTTCATGATGATACGTTCCATGGCCTTGCAGACCAGGCTCGTCAGGCTAATAGGGTGGTAGTTCCCATGATCAGTGGTGGCTCCCCCTTTGTGGAGTGGGATAACTGTTGCTGTGCGCCATTCAGTGGGCACAAATTGTGACATGAGACTATGATTAATATGGTGCTTAGGTGGGGAGCCAGTTCGTTCTGAAGTTCGTGTAAAACGCAGCCTGGTGTGTTGTCCGGTCCCTTGGATGCTGTGTTTTTGGTTTTAGCGAGTGCAGCTTTTACCTGCATAGATGTGATTACGGGGACTCTGCATTCTTCCTGTATAGATATGGGCCCTTTAGGGGGTGAGAGGGGGGTAAAGTTAGCACTGAACCTATCTACTACGATGTTGGCAATATCAGTTGGTTCTGTAATTTTCATGCCATTGTGCTGTAACTCAGAGCAGATCTGCGTGTTGCCATTGAGATTCTTGACATAGCTATAGAATATTTTGTGTTTGCCCTTAGAATCCATGGCAATTTTGTTTTCATAGCTAGCTTTGGAGAATCTTATAAGGGATCTCAGCTTTTTACTGTGGCTGACCAGGGAGCTCCTCCACTCATGGAATTTTGCTCTCTTTTGCAACAGTTTCTTCCTTCTGTTGTAGAGTTTGTTTATGGCAGGGGACCACCAGATTGACTTCCTTTTTTTGGAGGATACCGTCTTGGTTTTGTTTGGGATAGCACAATTCATGCACTCGTGTAAGTGCTTGTAGAGTGCATTTGTGTAGGATTCAGCAGTCGTAACTGTATTGTCCATCTACATGGGTGTCATGAAGTTCGCCACTTCTGTCGTAAGAAGCATGAAGTTGGCTTTGGAGAAATGTTTTACCATGGTTTCCTTAGTGGTGGGTGGGGGCAGGATGCGGATATCTAGGGTGATTAGCTTATGGTCGGATCTGACCAACGAGGAGTTGACTTCAGGTGTGGAACACTGGTCACTCATACTGGTAATGACTAGGTCTAGGATATTGTTGCCCCTGATGGGAGTGTGGATAAGTTGATCCAGGGCATTGAAATTTATGAATTTCAGAAAGCGTTGAGCGAAGGAGTTGGTACGTGAGTAGTTTTCCCAGTTAATGGTGGGGTAGTTGAAATCGCCCATTATTAGTGTGTTTGGTTGAACCCTAATATTTTCCAGTGTATTAAGAAAAGAGAAGTGGGAATCCTGGGGCATGGTGGGGGATCTGTAGCAAGCTACAATTTGGATTACAGTTTTTCCCAGAATGAGTTGTACTTTGGATAACCTCAGATGCATTATGCTGCGCAACTAGCCTGGAGGTGTGGATATCCTTAATGAATATGGACACACCTCTGCCTTTGATGTTCTGGTCCAGGTTAGATGGTCGAAAAGTGTGGTATGAGTTATAGCCTGGTAATGCATGGGTGCTCTCTAGAGCCCTGAACCAGGTCTCAGTCACTGCACAGATATCGATGTTCTCCATTTTAAGGAGTGCCTCGAGTGAGTGCATTTTGAGATTTAGACTTCTAGCATTGAGTAGCATTACCCTCAGTTTTTGCTTGCCTGTTCCTGTTATGGTGGTGAATTTGTCATTTGAACCTTGCCTAAAAGAGGCACTATAGGGACGGCAAGACCCTTAGCCAGTATCCGGAATCCCAGGGCGACAGGTGCAGGCCATCTCTGGCAAAGCATCATGGTCTGTCGACCATGTCGTCCCAGGCAGACAGATACTGGATGCCCTTAGAATGACACCAGAAGCTTAGCCAATTGTTGAAGTCAGTCATTTTGTCCTTGTCATGCGGTATCTTTCTGGGTGATGGCAGGATGCTAGTCAGGGCTAGGGTCATACCTGCCTGAGCTACAAGATCGGAGAGCTCTTCCATGTCTCTCTTCATGTAGTCCAGGTAGGTACATCTCAGGTCATCCACACCAACATGGACAATGACAGTGTCATATCTGTACTTGTGGAGTGACCTGACTGCGTGGGTTCTGTGACAGATCCTAACACCCGACAGACAGCTGACAGTAACCTTCTCCTTGTTTAGCCTGGTGAGTGGAACATCAGTGTGCCTGACTATAGAGTCACCTATGACTAGTGTGTTGGTTACATTGTTTTTCCTTATGGGCTGTGGTTTATTGGCACACTGAGTCTGGTGGGCTGTGTGTCATTTGGGTTGTGTTGGGGGGTGGAGGTTGCTTGCGTTTCTGCTTTGGAGGTCACTGTTGCTTGAGCAGATTATTATTGAGAGCCTCTGCGAATGTTTTTGTGTTTCTATGTGTGGATTTTGGTGGTGTAGGTTTAGTGGAACTATGTGATGAGTGTGGTGTGGTGCAAGTGTTTACCTTCTCCTCTTGACTGTCGAGTTCATTCTTGGTTGGAGAGAGCTTTACCTCCAGTTTGGCTAGATAGGTGCATCTCTCACAGGTTGTGGTGTTGGGTGGTAGGAGGAGAGGGTTGTCTGTGTACATGAGGCAATTTTTACATTGCCCCAAGATGCCCAGATTCATCAGATAGACAGGAGAGAACACTGGGAGCTGACCCTTGGACATGCCTGAATAAAAAACTACTTTCATCTAGACAAGTGAGGAAAGTGAGTATAAGAGCTGTTTTTCCTCTAAGCAAGTGAGGAAAGTAAGTACAAAAACTGTTTTCCTCTTAGTAAAGAAGAAGGTTGAGTGCTGTAGTAATTTGTAGCTTATTTAGTGCTGAGCACAAATAAGCAAATTTAAGTGGTGAAACTAAGAATCTGTACCTGGATCTGGCTACCTAGTGCTTACCACTCCCACTGATAAGCTAGAATGCTTCCCTCCAACACAGAAAGGCTCAGGAGACTACTTTAGTGTGATAGCAACCAGTGCCAGTCAGCTTCTAGATCAGTATTGCAGGAACCTTTGCTTTGACTTGCAGAGGCATTGTAGGAAAATAGAGGGAGAGAGATTGTCCATCACCATTGTCCTCTGAAGAGGGAGAGTATAAATTTTACACATGCCAAATTGTTTTTTCTTATAAAGCAAATTCATATTGAGGACACCACCTCTTAAGCCTTATGTTCATCCCAAGGAATACAGCTTTTGAAGATCCTGTAGGTAATGAACAGCATTTTATTTTATCTTGTTTATTTAATATTTGTTTACCAGGAAAGTTTGACTTGGAACAAAGCCAACCTTCAGTGGAGGCCCAAGGAGAAATGCTCCAGATGTATGTCTTTGTAATGTGGGAGGAAATCGAAGTACCCGGAGAACACCCACACAAATGCGGGGAGGACATGCAGACTCCACACAGAGGGCACTCCAGCCGAGAATCGAACCAGAGAACCTCTTGCTATGAGGCGACAACACTACCACTGCGTCGTCCATTTTGGCTGTTTTTTGGGAACCCCTCCTTCTGAAGCATTGGTGCCTCCAGATGGTGAGGCTTTAGCAAGGAATGTCACCAGTTTCCCTTTGTAGTACTTTCAAAATGGCCTTTATAGTAAGCAGAAAGCTAATCTATCTAGGTCCTCCTCTTCCTACAGAGATTTTCTTTTGCCAGTAGACAGATATGAAAAAAGAGAAGGGTATGGTGTGTTTGTATGTTGTGATCTGATAAAGCTCTGACAAGGGTGAAAGCACTCTTCTCTTGTTTTAATTTAATAAGCACTGTATAAGTAAGCCGTACTGCTCTGAATAATTTTTTTTATTTTTATTTAGAATGCTAAGTGATCTTTGACACGGGTCTTACAAAAGAAGTTAAGACAGCAGTCTGTTTTTGTACTTTGTGTGCCAGTATCATTCCTGTACAACTAGTCCCACCCACTTTTTTTTGGTTTATTTTTCAGTAAGGAAAGTGTACACTACCCTTAAGGCACACACACAGACACGTATATTTGGCCAGTCTTCTACAAATTCAGATAAATTCCAGACTCTGGTCAGGCATTCCTCGCCCATAGAAACAAGCCTAATTTTTATCAAGCTTAGCTTCTGTATACTAGCCCCACAGTCATGGGAATCCTTACCAACTTACTTCGTATACATTGTACTGTTCAAGCTATTTAGGGTCCAACGTTTGAAAAAAATCTTAAAGAAACACAATGTCTTTGTTTTTTCCAGTGATGGGAGTAACATGATTTCCAGTCACTTCCTACTGTCTTCCTCTGTTTGTTCAACCTCCTCCTTAAACATATACCATTACTGGTCAACTAGGGTGCAGTAAATCTGTTCACCCCGTTCTTCTGTCCTCCCCATCCTCTCAATTTCTTCTCCCAGCAAATATATGTAAATAGTAAGTAGACTTGGTCCATCATAACAGCCGTGGTGGTGCAGCAGTTAGCGTTGTTGCCTCACAGCAAGAGGTTCTCCCATTTGATTCTCGGCTGGAACGCCTTCTGTGTGGAGTCTGCATGTCCTCCCCGTGGTCTAGTAATGTTAAAGACATGCAGGTAGATTCAAGCGTGAATGGGCGTGCCTTCATTGTAGGTTTGGCCGAAAGTCTCACACACACAGACTTGGTCCATCATATTGTAAGCAGCCCATCCAATGGGTAACAAGGTCACACAGACAAACCATTCAATAGAAACTACAAGAAAAAGGTCCAACTAATCCAGAGTCTTTACTGTATAATACCTTAAACATTCTGTAGTGGAGATCCATGGGATATATAAAAATAACCCCTCAAGGATATACCAGTGTTTCAGCTACATGGTTTATGACTGTCCATGACGTTGTCTCTTTGGGTACATCAGACCAATAAAGTCAAACCTCACTAGCTATAGACATGCATGTTTTGGCCTTTTTCTGGCTTTGTCAGCACAGCATAAGTGGATTATCTGGCTATACTTTCGAAGTGTAGAACTTAAAATCAAGCCTGATGTCCATAAACATTAGGGTGTCTGCAGAATATCAGAAATAACATCCAAATCAAAAGGTAAAAAGGTCACACAGACAAACCATTTAGTATTTGTTTGTAAAGACTTTGGCTTGGCTGGGTCTTTTTACTGAATGGTTTGTCTTTATGACATTTTATCGTGTGGTTTGGATCTTATTTTGGATATTTTGCAAGCACCCTAATGTTTATGGATATCTGGCTTGATTTTTTAAGTTTTTTGTTTCTAAAGTGTAAGTGTAGACAAATATATTTATGCTGTACTGATGAGGTTAGAAAAAGGATAAAATGTGTATGTCTACAGCAAGCAGTGTTTGGCTTTTTTGACCTGAATGTGCACAGAAAAATGTAAAATGTCATGTGAATTCAGAGGTTGAACAAGATTATTGTAGCTGTAAAGTTTTCCAGATGTTTCCTAAGACCCTTCATACCAGATTAGCTGTCCCTAATGCCAGTTTGGAAACCCAACAGCTGTAGAGCCTCATGCTTTCCAGAGTGGCAGAACCCTCTGCCTAGGATGTCCTGCTCACACCTAAAAAGGAGTTAAAAAAAACTGAAACTGGACATTGTGGCTGTCCAGTCTGACTAAGAAGTACCTGCTGAGATGTAACAAGAGTCTGCAGAATTTCCGAGCTCTGCTGAGATGCTTGCTACCATGATCCTGCCAGAGTCCAGTACAGCCTCACTCTTGCATCCAACTAGACTGAAACTCTTTATGGGACAGAATGGGGAATCCAGGGTTTTGGAGGGACCAAATGGCATACCTCACATCCTAGTTAATGAAGAGGTACCTGGTTCACTTATCAAGATTCCACACCACAACACTTTGTTCGGTTAGACATCCTGGTGAAGAAAAAGCAAACAAGGTTAAACATGTCTTTCCTCAGCGGGCATCTAGTGGGAAGGAATAGTTTGACTTTTTCTCATAAAGCCATCTTATGTTTGATGCCTCCTGCTTCTCATTCCCCCATCACCTCCCCCTCCACCTTTTATAAGGCAGCATGAATCTTCCTCTGAGGAGGAATATTTGGATTCAGATGAGGATTCTGTGTCCTGTTCCTCCCAAATGCACTTTCCTGGACAACTGGCCTTAGATGATGAGGATACTTTATCACCATATTCCCCACTGGAAGAAATTTTCTTTGAGGAAACCATCTCCAGAATGATGCAACATTTTGAGTGAGTCATTAACAAGTCTCAGAAGTTTAGAACAGGTACTACAAATTATTGAAAGTAGGGGCCCCTAGACCTTCAGTTGTGCTGGCTGTCTTTGAAGCCTTTTTGGATGCCTTTGTTTCCAGTTCTAATCCAGATTCACAGCCTCCTGCACCTAAGAAACCAGAGAGGGACTACAAAGTCCCTGAGGACATGAAATTCCTGTACAAAAAAAAATCTGGTAGCAGACCTTCTCAGTTTTTTCTCTGTCTTATGGATAAATCCACCAAACATATTCTTGCGTGCATTGTTCTGCCATCTGATGTGGAAAACAGGGCCATGGACAGATTTGGCAAAAAAAGTCTGTACCTCATCCACCTTGGCATTCGGAGTCCTAAGCTACGAAACACAACTGACAAAGTTTTCATCCAATTTGGAAGCTTGAGTAAATCTCTGGTTAAATTTGAAGATTCTGAACATAAATCTCAGGTCTGATTAAATTTGAAGATTCTGAGCATAAATCTCATGCTGTGTATGCTCAGTAATGCCACCCAAGTAGCCAGATACTCCATTAAATGCAGCTGTGATGCTGCAGTCACTGGTTTGGTTATCTGCAGGTTTGCTTAACTTTATTTCTTCAGTCTGTTCCAGAATATGTTAAGGTCAAGCTTTTAAACTTCCCTCTCCATAGGGGCCTCCTTTTCCACCCTTCTGCTGCTGAATTTTTTTATATCGTTGCAGGAAAAAGGCAAAGTCACACAGGACCTTAAGGAGATTTTTCTCAAATCAGTCCCTAGATACCAAAGGTATTATCCTTGTAAGCCCACTCACTAAATTTGTTTGTTGGGAACAAACCCCCCACCCCAAAGGACAAAAAAAAAAAACAAAGAAAAGATTTCAAGAGAAACCTTACTGTTATTCCAAACCTGGAAAAAACTTTTTCCAGACAAACTTGCTTCTAACTGACCATCTTTGCCTCCTTCCCCCCACCTGGTCCACATGTTCTCTTTCCCTGAGGCTTAATCTCTCTCCTCCAACCTAGGAATAGATTACCTCATGCAAAACTGTTACAGAATGTCTTGGAAGGAGCTTCCATGCCGAGAGACATTCTGCATCCCCCTACTCCCCTCCACCAGGAGACATTCTGCATCCCCCTACTCCCCTCCACCAGGAAACCAGTCTCACCTCATTCCTCTTTTGCCTTATTAACTGGTATCCCAGGGGGACTGTAGAACAGATGTTCTTTGTGTTTCACTGTTGCAGTCATTACATTTGGGGTTATCTGCCTGCAGGTAGCCCTCAGCCAGCCTGAACACCAGAGTCTTGGATCCCTGTGTCGGATGCTGTCTCCTCTTCCATGACGTCAGGTCATCAGGGGTATAAAACATGCAGCCGACGCCATTACATCAGTCTTTTTTGCCGAGCGGTGCCCGAAGCCGAAGCAGTTCGCAAGTGCCGGTCGGCCGACTCCAGAAATTTTCATTTGCGAGTTTCAGAACTGAAGTCTTCAATAAAGCTAAGTACCCCATTGGGGATCCTTTTTCTTGCTGTTAAACCAATGTCAGTAAAAGTTAACAATTGTCTTGCCTGTGGAAAGCAAATACCTCATAAAGATTTCCATTCGTACGGCATTCCTTGCTTAGGCCCAGACCACGACATCCGTCGCTGTCAGTTTTTTGCTTTATTCAACCCCTGAACTATTCGTCGCCGATCTATCTTTGCAGCAAATTATTTTGAGTCTCTGTTTAACTATCCAGAAATGTCGTCGGTAAGCCAGCCGACTTCCGATATTCCGAAAAAACGTAAAGATAAAGACGGAGGCAGACCGCATAGGTCCAAAACTGCCAATGACCCTTCCGCTAAGCTAGTCGCCAGTTTGCCAGTACTCAGTGAGGTGCCTTTGCAGCCCCAGATACCTGCTACTTCAGATTCGCAGGCCTCTGCTGAGACTCATTCGGAGTCCGGTATGCCGCAAGATGCTTCTTCGACTACGGAACCTGCAGATGTCTCTACCTTGGATGGGTCCGGAGCTGCTGTGCAGGCACCGGCTTCTGAGGGTGTATTCAGGCCTACAGACTTGCATTTCAAACCGTCGCCATCTTCTTCTTCAAGGCCTAAAACTCAGCCCACGCTTAGAAAACCGATGTCCAAACCACATGGTCAGGCCCATATGCCTAAAAAACAAATGATAAGAATGGCTGAAGACCTTATTACTTTAATTGGAGGAAGCCAACCTTCCCCCTCTGAGACCTAGAACTGATTTTCCTTCTGATTCTTCTGATCAGGATTCTGAAATTTCTGATTACCAGGATTTGCCCTTATCTACCTATGAGGATTCTGATGCAGAGGATTCCATTCCCTCTGCTTCCCCTCCAGACAATTTCACTTTTGGTGAAACCTTGCATGCTCTTAGGGAGCATTTTCTCTGGGAAAGCCAGGATTATTCTGACTCCAAAAAGAGGCTTAGGGAATTCTTACTCCTCCATCAACACAGGCCTTTAGCTATCCCTCCTGCTTTGGACATTGTAGATGATGCCTTCTTGGAATCCAGCCTGCCCCCAGACACTTTACCTCCAGCTCCCAGAAAACCTGACTGGTATAACAGAGTAACTGACTCTCACAAGTTCCTTTTTAAGAATCCTACTGTGGAACCAGAAACCATTTCCCAATGACCTAAAGGAATTAAGGTTACTACAGTAAAAAACCCTACCCCCTCTGATAGAGGTTCCGGGGCCTTGGACAGATGGGCTAAGAAGGTATACACTTCTGCTACTTGGCCATTAGGGCCTTAAACTGTCAGTTTCACATGTTAAAGTATCAGCAGCATATTATGGGACTACTTAAACAGAAAATGATGTTGATTCCTGACTGTGCGGAACATAAAGAATTACAGGATTTAATGCATTCTGCTGAACAAGTTGGTAAACATACTTTGCAATGTGGTTTTGATTCTTTAGAAGCATCTTGCAGGGCTGCTGTCACTGAGTCTGCACTTAAAAGGCATGCTTGGCTTAAGGAGCAAACCTTGCCAGATCATGTTAAAGCTAAATTACTGGATGCTCCCTCAAAACCAAGATCGCCTGTTTGGCAACAAAGCAGAAGTCGTCCTTAAAAAGATGGAGGAAAAAGCTAAATCTATGCAAACTGTTTAAAGATTTCCTGCAAGTACAGCCTCCCAGATTTAATAGGCATTGGTCTTCTAAGAATTGGTCCTTTCCAGTCTCTTCCAGGCCTTCTCAGTCCAAACCCAGGAAAAGCAGACCTCCTAGGCTACAGACTCAAGGCATGCATAGGCCTTAGCAGTGGGGGGCTCCCACTTCCAAAGATGGAAGTAGCAAGACACCCCCCTATGGAAAAATGTCACAATGACTTAACCTTAAACCTTCCAAGCCCTGCTTTACTGCCTGCTCCCTTAGGGGGGAAAGATTGCCCTGCATGCAAAAAACTGGGAACTCATTACCCAGGACAAATGGGTTTTAAATGTAGTCTGCCAAGGATACAGATTCCACTTCCACACCTTACCAACCCCAAACGATTGGCCAGACCTACCCCCAAATCAGTGGGCAGAGGCTCAACAGCAGGTTCTCTCGCTTCTAAGTATCAGGGCTATTCAGCCTGTCCCAGCAGAAGAAAGGGGGCAAAGTTTTAACTCAAGGCTCTTCCTGGTACCCAGAAAAGACAGCTCCTGGCGTCCTATCCTGGACCTCTGTATTCTAAACACCTTTTTGGTAATCCCAAAGTTCAAAATGCTAACACTTCAACAGCTGCTTTCTATGCTAGGCAAAGATGCCTGGTTGGCAACCGTCGACTTAGAAGCCTACCTGAACATTCCAATGAGAGGATCTTGCAGGAAATACCTACGCTGCAGAGCAGGCACCATGCACTATCAGTTCTCTGCACTTCCCTTTGACTTATCTACTGCACGCAGTGTATTCACAAAGTGTCTAGCTCCAGCCATTGAATTTTGCAGGCAGAGAAATATTCAGATATACCCATACCTGGACGATTGTCTAATTCAGGCAGAAAGCCAGAGCATGCTATTAAACATCTGGCATTTGTAAAGAAGCTTCTAACCTCGCTGGGGTACACCAAAAAAAACTAAAAGAAATGTCATCTGGTACCCTGCCAACAAATTGTATTCCTGCGAGCAAGCTTGAACACAACTTCCCAGATGGCTTACCTCACACCAGAGAAACAAGTTTATTTGACAGCTTACTTCGGACTATTGGCCACAAAGACCCACCTATCTGCAAGGAAAATCCTGCAAGCCTTGGGGTTCATGGCCTCTTGCATTCTACTAATTCCATATGCAAGACTGCATATGAGGAAACTACAATGGTATCTAAAAAGCCTATGGTGTCAACATTCTCAGGACCTGGAGACAGTGATTTATATCATTCCTTGTATAAAGACAGAGTTCCTTTGGTGGGCAGAGGCATGCCACCTCAACAAGGGGCTCCCTTTCAATCTACCCCCTGCCACCCAAACCCTGACTACAGACGCATCAGACTATGCATGGGGGGCTCACATGGCAGGGCGGTGCATTCAGGCCAAATGGAACCAGAGTCAGATGCACCTGCATATCAACCAAAAAGAAATGTTAGCTGTACAGAATTCCCTGACAGCCTTCAAAGACTATATCCTTCCAGGACAATTATTGGTAAAGACAGACAACACCACAGTTACGTGGTACATAGACAAGCAGGGGGGGAACCCACTCGTGCCCTCTCTGCAGACTAGCCATGGCTGTGTGGAACAAGGCCCTAAGTTACCAAGTGTGCACCTACGAGCTCAATTCCTTCCAGGCAAGCTAAATTTTGTGGCAGACGACCTAAGCAGAAATCTCATGGACCCACACGAATGGAAACTGGAACCAAAGATATTCAACCTCTTGAGGAAAAAATGGGGGACCCCAGAGATAGACCTTTTTGCCTCCCCTCAGAACTACCAATTGGACAAATTCTGCACAAGGACTTCCCGCACTCAAGCTTAGAAAGTGGATGCCCTGTCCTTTATCTGGGAAAGCCTCTCAGTTTATGCCTTCCCCCTCTGCCTCTCCTCTCGAAGGTCCTGCTAAAGATCAAACAGGACAAACCAAGGACAATATTGATTGCACCAGACTGGCCTCATCAGCACTGGTACCCTCTGTTGCGCAGTATGATACTGCTGGATCCATGGCACCTACCTCAACCACCTTCTCTGCTGCCCCAGCAGGCGGGCCAGATTCTGCACCCTCAGTTCAAACTCTGAACCTAGCAGCCTGGCTAATTCCTTGAGCTCTCCAATAGCATCCCTCAGTAAGCAGGTGCTAGATGTCATACTGGAAGCTAGGAGACCTAGTACTAGAATATCCTATGCTGAAAAGTGGAAAAGATACTGTTCCTGGAGCCAGGTGCAGGGGATGGGTACTCCGGTGCCCAGTTTACCTCGTATCCTTCAGTACTTAACAGAAATGCTCCACAAGGGCCTATGCTTTTCGTCTATCAAAATTCATGCCTCTGCCATTTCAGCACATTGTAATACTGAACCACCCATCTTCTCTCACCCACTGTTAAAGCAATTCCTCAGAGGGGCAAAAAATTTAAGACCCCCCCAGACGAGCCCCTACTCCAGCCTGGGATCTTAACTTTGTATTGGAAAAGCTCACTCTCCCTCCATTTGAACCAGCTGCAACTGCTGAGTTGAAATTCCTTTCTTGGAAAACAGCCTTCCTTCTAGATATCACCTCAGCCAGAAGAGTGTCTCAATTACAGGCCCTTATGGCAGTGGAGCCCTTCATTATCTTCCATGCAGACCGGGTCTCCCTCAGGAAAAATCCTTCCTTTATGCCCAAGGTGGTGTTTAGTGTAGCCCTAAATCAGTCCATTCATTTGCCTACTTTTTTCCCGAATACACAAAATAAAGGAGAGAGAATACTGCACTCTTTGGATGTGCACAGACAACTAAGATTTTATTTGGACAGGACTAAGCCTCTCAGAAAATCTGAACAGCTGCTAGTTGGCTTTGCTGCAGGGGCAGAGGGGAAGGCCATTTCAAAGCAAACAATTTCTAAATGGATAGCTCATTGCATTCATTTCTGATATAAGCACCATGGAAAACCTACACCACAAGGGATTAGATCTCACTCCACCAGGGCTGCATCAGCCTTTCTCAGTGGAGTCCCTACCAGGGACATCCTAGAAGCTGCTACCTGGAGTTCTGTACATACCTTCACTAAGCAATACCACATGCCTATTTTTTCTAAATCCAGAGCTGGTTTTGCCACTGCAGTTTTGCAGGGCTTAATAGCTGACCCTAATGCTCTCTAACTTCCTCCTCCCTTCCTTAGCTTTGGGAATCAACCCAAATGTAATGACTGCAACAGTGAAACACGAAGAACATAGTACAGTTGTGTACACTTACCATAAATGTAGATGTTCGAGTGTATTCACTTTTGCAGTCCTGAATGTTCTTTGTGTTTCACTGTTGCAGTCATTACATTTGGGGTTATCTGCTGGCAGGTTGCCCTCAGTCGGCCTGCATAACAAAGTCTTGGGTCCTGTGTCAGTTGCTGTTTCCTCTTCCATTATGTCAGGTCGTCAGGGGTATAAAACATGCAGCCAATGCCATTTTAGACAGTCTTGACGCACGGTGCCCGAAGCAGAAGCAGTTCGCAAGTGCTGGTCGGCCGACTCCTGAAATTTTCATATTCGAGTTTCAGAACCAAAGTCTTCAAATTAAAGCTAAGTACCCCATTGGGGAAACTTTTTCTTGCTCCTTACCGATGTCAGTAAAAGTTAATAATTGCATTACTTGTGGTAAGCAAATACCTCATAAGGATTTTCATTTGTACTGTATTCTTTGCTTAGGCCCAGATCATAACGTACCTTGCTGTCGGTTTTGTGCTAGATTTAACCAACTCACTATTAAGCGTCTGTATATTTTTGCTTCTAACTATTTTGGATCAAGATTTAATTATCCTAAAATGTCGTTGGTTAGCAATCCGACTACTGGAGTTCACAAAAAGCACAAAGAAAAAGACAGAGACAGACCGTTGAGATCCAAAACTGACGGCGAAGCTTCTCGTAAGCCAGTCGCCGGTACTCAGTGAGGCGCTTTCGCAGCCCCTGATACCTGCTACTTTTGAGTCGCAGGCCTCTACCGAGACCCATTCGAAGTCCGAAATTCCGCAAGATTCTCAGAGTATTGAACCCATGGATGTCTCTCCCTTGGATGGGTCCGGAGCCGCTGCGCAGACACCGGCTTCTGAGGGTGTTTTCAGGCCTCAACATTTTCATATTAAACCGATGCCAGCCTCAAAAACAAGATAAAAAACCTCTTCTATGTGTAAAAAAAAAAAAACGCATAAGCCACGTGCTCAGGCCCCATGCCTAAAAAACAGATTATCAAAATGGCTGAAGACTTAATTACCTTGATCAGGGGTTCCCAACCCCCCCTCCCCCCTGCTAAGAGGCCTAGGCAAGGCACTGATTATGAATCTTCAGATCAGGTTTCCATTTCTTCTGATTCCTCTTCTGATCAGGAATTTTCTATTCCACCCTATGAGGAATGAGATTCTGATGCAGAAGAATCCATCCCATCTGCATCTCCTCCTGAGGATTACTCTTTTGGAGAAACTTTGCATACTTTAAGGGAACATTTTCACTGGAAGAGTCAGGACTCCTCAGAATCAAAAAAGAGGCTTGGGGATTAACTTCTTCGTCCTCAGCATAGGTCTTTGGCAATACCTCCTGTATTACATTGTTGATGTGTTTTCGGAATCAAGCATGGCTCCTGATTCCGTACCTCCGGCTCCTAGTAAGCCAGACAGATATTACAGGGTTCCTGACTCCCACAAATTTTTATTCAAAAATCCTGCTGCTGATCCTGAGACTATTTCATAGGGTCCCAAAGGCGTAAAGGCCTCTACAGCCAAAAATCCTATCCCCTCTGATAGAGATTCCTGGGCGCTGGATAGATGGGGAAAGAAGGTTTATACTTCTGCAACCTTGGCAGTTAGGGCCTTAAACTGCCAGTTTCATATGCTTAAATATCAACAGCATGTTATGGGCTTACTGAAACAGAAAATGATGTTGATTTCTGATTGTGTGGAAAATAAAGAATTACAGGAATTATTGCATTCAGCAGAACAGGTTGGAAGGCATACTTTGCAATGTGGTTTTGATTCCTTGGAGGCCCCTTGCACGGCTGCAGTTACTGGATCTGTGATTAGAAGGCATGCCTGGCTCAAGGAGCAAAATCTGCCTGATCATGTTAAAGCTAAATTGTTGGATGCCCCCTTACAGCGTGATACTCTGGTAATAAGGCAGAAGAGATTTTAAAGAAAATGGAAGACAAAGCTAAATCTATGCAAACTGTAAAAGATTTCTTGCAAGTGCAGCCACCCAGGTTCAGTAGGCACTGGCCTAGTAAAATTGGTCCTTTCCTGTATCCAACAGAGCCACTCAAGGCAAATCCAGGTGCTCAAAAGGCTCCAGATACCAATCACAGGGTTCTTACAGGTCAAAGCAATGGGGTGCCTCTACCTCCAAATCTGGAGGAAACAAAGCACAACCCTACAGTAAGCAGTCTCAATGACTTCCCTCTACCTCCACCAAGTACTTATCTTTTGGCAGCCCCCTTGGGAGGGAAACTAGCACTTCTTGCTCAAAATTGGCAGTTAATTACCCAGGACAAGTGGGCATTAAACATAGTATCCGAGGGATACATATTTCATTTCCATACTTTGCCAATTCCAAGCTGTTGGCCAGATCTGCCACAAAGTCAGTGGGCAGAGGCTCAGAACCAAGTTATGTCCCTCATGGATATGTGGGCTATTCAACCAGTACCAGAAAAGGAAAAAGGACAAAGTTTTTATTCAAGACTTTTCTTGGTACCCAGAAAAGACGATGCCTGGCGTCCAATACTGGACTTACTGATTTTGAACACGTTCCTGGACATTCCAAAATTCAAAATGCTGACTTTACATCAGCTACTGCCTATGCTGGCCAGGAACGCTTGGTTAGTGACTCTAGACTTAAAAGAGGCATACCTGCATATTCCAATAAGGGAATCATGCAGAAGATACCTGCGCTTCAAGGCAGGTTTTTTGCATTACCAATTCTCTGCACTGCCCTTTGGCTTATCCACTGCGCCCAGGGTCTTTACAAAGTGCCTGGCACCAGTAATTGCATTCTGCAGACAAAGAAGCATACAAATTTATCCTTATCTGTCTGACTGTGTCATTCAAGCAGAGGACAAGGACACTCTTCGTCAACATCTGGCGTTTGTAAAAAGGCTTCTAACATGCCTAGGGTACACAATAAACAGAAAGAAATCCCAACAGGTACCCTCTCAAATAATTACATTCCTGGGTGCTAGCTTGAATACAACTGCCCAAATGGCTTGCCTTACGCCAGACAAACAAAGGCAACTGACAACATACTTCAAACAAATGGCAACAAAAACCCAGTTATCTGCAAGACAAATTCTGCAAACTTTGGGGTTCATGGCATCCTGCATTCTACTAATTCTGTATGCGAGATTGCATATGAGGAAACTACAATGGTACCTAAAAAGTTTATGGAGTCAACATTGTCACAGTCTGGAAACAATGATTCCTTTCATTCCCTGCCTACAAGAGGAGTTTCTTTGGTGGACAGTGACATGTCACCAGAACAAGGGACTGTCATTCACTCTACCCTCTGCCACCAAAACCCTAACTACAGAAGCATCATGCTATGCTTGGGTGGCCCACCTGGCGGGAAGATGCATTCAGGGCAAATGGAGCCCAAAACAAATGCATCTGCATATCAACCAGAAAGAGATGCTAGCTGTTCAGAATGCTCTGACAGCCTTCAAGGACTTACTTCATCCAGGACAACTACTGATTAAAGACGGACAACCCCATGGTTATGTGGTACATAAGCAGGGGGGTACACATTCCTATCCCCATGGCATTGTGGAGCACAGCTTTGACTTACCAAATACATCTTTAAGCTCAATTCCTGCCAGGAAAACAAAAATACTCTGGCGGACGACCTAAGCAGAAATTTATGGACCCGCACAAATGGAAACAGGATCCGCAAACCTTCAGCATGTTAACACAGAAATGGGGGAGCCCAGACATAGATCTATTTGCCTCTCCCCAGAATTATCCGCTGAACAAGTTCTGCACAAGAACTTATCACAGAAAAGCATGGAAAGTGGATGCCCTATCCTTCAGTTGGAAAATCCTATCAGTCTATGCCTTTCCCCCTCTGCCTCTTCTGTCCAAGGTCTTACTAAACGTCAGACAGGAAAAAACAAAAATGATCCTAGTGGGTCCGGACTGGCCTCACCAGCACTGGTACCCAATTCTAAGGAATATGTCTCAACTTCCTTCTTGGTACTTACCTCAAATACCTAATTTACTGTCTCGGCAGAACAGTCAAATTCTGAACCTTGCAGCATGCATGGCTGATCACTTAATTATTCAAACACCACCTCTCAGTAAATCTGTGATGGATGTAATTTTGGAAGCCAGAAGGCCTAGTACTAGAAAATCTTATGCTGATAAATGGAAGAGATTCTGTGCTTGGAACCAAGCACAAGGAATGGACACAGCAAAGCCCAATTTTTCAAATATTTTACAATATTTGACTGAGATGCTTGACAAGGGCCTATCTTTTTCTTCAATAAAAATACATGCCTCTGCCATCTCGGCTCATTACAACACAGAGCCCTCCCCTCTTTTTTCATCCTCTGCTTAAACAGTATCTTAGAGGGGCCAAAAATTTAAGGCCTCCCAGATCATCACCAACTCCTGCATGGGACCTCAACTTTGTGCTGGAAAACTCACCCTGCCTCCTTTTGAACCAGCAGCTACTGCGGATATAAAATTTCTATCTTGGAAAACAGCTTTCCTCTTGTCAGTCACTTCAGCAAGAAGGGTTTCAGAACTACAGGCTCTCATGGCTGTGGAGCTTTTTATTACATTTTACCCGGACAGGGTGTCCCTCAGGAGCAATCCTTCTTTCATTCCTAAGGTGGTATCCAGTGTGGCTCTTAACCAGACAATTCACCTGCCAACATTTTACCCAAATCCGCAGAACAAGGGGGAGCGGATTCTGCATTCATTGGATGTACACAGACAACTAAGATTCTACTTAAACAGGACCAAATCTCTAAGGAAGTCTGAGCAACTACTGGTAACATTTGCTGCAGGGTCAGAGGGGAAGGCTATATCAAAGCTGACTATTTCAAAGTGGATAAGCCACTGCATTCGTTTCTGCTACTTGCACCATGACCTACATACAGATTCTTCCAACCTAGCCTGTCTCTACAGTAGTTCAGGGACAGTTGTCCCCCAAAGAACTCAAGGAATTCATCAGTGTGAAGCAGATGAAGGCCCTCATCCAAGCCATACAGGTTCTGTCTCACTTATGGGGTCCAAGCTCTCTGAAAATGTTCACAGACAGCACAGGTGTGATGTGGTACATCAACAAACAAGGTGGCACAAATTCCTTCCAGCTGTGCAGGCTAGCTTTGAAGCCATGAGACGTAGCCATAGGGGACAAAAACTGTTCTTAAAGGCAGCTTACATACCTTTAGAGGACAGTGCCTTTGCAGACAACCTCAGCAGACCCAGAGAAGACACCCCTCAAATGAATGTTGCACAGAGATGTTTTTCTGGACATAGTCCATAGATGGGGTACACCTCAGATAGATCATTTTGCCTCCAACCAACTCGGACTGTTTTACTCCAGAACCCCTTGTCACCATGGCTGAAAGACAAAACCCCATGTCTTTCAACTGGGGGAGAACAATTCTCCCTGACCCCAAAGGTTCTCCTGGAGATCCAAAAGGACAATTCCAAAGTCTTACTAGTGGCTCCCTCTTGGCGCAGGCAGAATTGATTCCCCTTTCCATTTCATCTGGCCAGGGACAATTACTTCAGGTTACACCACAAAATGGACTTACTCACACAGAACAATGGCTTTCTGATTCATCCCAACCTTCAGGCTCTCTGCTTGACTTTGTGGGTTTTAGAATCTTAGTCCCATTCAGACACCAGTTTTTAGAGGACGTAGTCCAGGTACTGGAGGCTTGAACACCTACCACTAGAAAATCTTGCATCTCCAAGTGGAAAAGACAAGAAAAATGAGGAACCCTCTTTGGTGTTTATACTTACTATTCTGTCATATATGCATGAGTTACTTAAAGGTGGTCTAACCTACTCCACCATCAAAGCCGACTTATGTGCTGTTGCCCCTTGCCTGCCCGTAAACCCATCATTGCTGACAAGAATTGAGGTCATACAGTTTCTAAAAGGCAACCTTCACCTGAATCTTTCCAGGAAGATTATCCTGTCTACCTGGGATCTGAACTTTATGCTGGAAAAACTTGCTTTGCCTTCTTTTAAGCTTGCAGTTTCAGCTTTATTAAAATTCTGTACCTGGAAAACAGTTCATCTGGTTGCTCTTGCCTCTGCTGAAAGAGTTTGAGTTTCAAGTACTTATGGCAAACACTCCATGTTATGTTGTCCAGTTGCACCTTAATTCTTACTGGTTGTGTTCAGAACTGAGCATCGGTTCCAACTCGGCCTAATACAAAAGCTTGAGAGCTTTCACTGGCTCGAGGCTAACCCGCTAACCCCCTATCCCATGATGCACCAGGTAAGTTACCCAGATCTAGTTTGCTGCTCAAGCGACCGGGATGTCTTCTGACTGGCTCATTGGCTAAGTAGTATTTAATTATATATTTTTTTATAGTTTTCAGATAAAACCTTTTCTGTAGTGTGCAATAGGTTTAGAAACCCCTGTTCATAATCTTTAGCTTGTGTTTTCCCCTCTTGTTCTTGTGCGAGACCCATTTAAGTTAGACGGCTCTCGGCGGCCCGTTTTAACTTAGAGGGCCTCTCCCCGTCCCTGTGTTGGTTTTCTTTTTCTGATCTGGAGAATCCATTTAAGTTAGAGGATTCTCCTCTATACTTATCATAGTTTCTTATAGTATTGTTGGTGGTTTGTCGTTAAATTAGCTATAGTGTTCATTTTAGATGGTGTGTTTGAAATAGTTAGTTCCGTCCTTTGGTGGTTTTGCAGCCTTTCCTTAAAAAGCTTTGCAGTGTGTTGGTTTATTTTTTCTTGTATGGTGTGACCGTAGTTAGTAGGCTCTTTTGTGTATTAGAGCCATTTTTAAAAAACATTTCTATAATATTTACAAGTCTAGAAGTGTTGTTAGATTAGTTAAATTTATTGCTGTCTTTTTGCTGGTTACCTGTGTCGAAAGAAAAAGATAAGGACCCCAAAGAACCAAGAAATCAGGGTTTAAAAAATGTAATGTTTATACAAATGTTGTCTGTTACGGATGGACACACTGATTGTGTGTATTGTCTTGGTGCCATCCCTTTGCAAGACCCTTGTACAGTTTGCCATGGTTTCAGCAGCAGGGTTCTTCAAGAACGAAGAAACAAATTAATGGTGAGAGGTTTGTTGAAAGGTTCTTTCCAGGAGTCATTAGAGGGTTCTCAGAGCTCCAAGCCGCCTTCTCCCTCTACTTCCCACTCAAAAGGATCCAAAAGACCTGCCATTGCAACTCCAGCTTCGGAGCCACCTAGGAGAAATTACTGCATCGGAGCCCGAGGACTCATGGTTCCGACAAATCAAAGTGAACCTCTTCGGCTCCATCTGTGTCCATTGAGCCAGTAGAGTTGTCGATTATGACACTCCTGTCTTGGAGCCAATCACTCCAACTTTGAGATCACCCATTTTGGAGAAGGCTAAATCTCCTCCTTTATCCTCCTGTTTTTCCTGGAGTTTATCTGATGGCAGTGTGGAGCGGGTGGTGAAGATTGCTTTGAACACTAGCGCTGGGAAAAATTTTATTGTCACCAACCCCAAAGGAATCGGGACTGGCCAAAGCACCATCATCAGTTCATCCTCTGACCCAGCTTGTGGTTTCGGAGCCAGAGATTGTGGGTCTGATAGTAGTGCAACCATCGAAACCGGGACCTCCTTTAGGATCGTTGACTCCCGCATCTGCTTCGACTTCTTCGGGTCCATCAGATTTCGAAGGGTCTGAGAGCTGACGCTCACCCATCCAGTCCGAGGAGGGGAGTCGGCGTAGTTGTCCGATCCAACTCTACCCCTTGGTGCCTCGGCAAGGTTGAGATCGGCTCCTACATCAGGTTTGGAGTCACCCGCTCTTTCTCGGAGCCAGTCCTCTGCCTCTCCGGAGTGGGGGATCTCTTCTGGGTGGAGCAAGGGGGCTTTTGAACTGATGGGAGAGGGTGCTGTCACCCCAGACAGCTCCACTCTCTGGTCCAGTTTCTTTTCCTTCCCAGGCACCAGTGTTGGTCTCATCGTCACCTCCTCCTCCCAAGGAGAGACCCGGAACCTCAGGAAGCCCTTGTAGATGGCATTGTCTCCTCCGATACTTCACCAGAGTAGCCCTCTGAGGAAGTCCCTCGGAAGAAGACTGTGCAGGAGGCAGCACATAGACTCCTCTGAGTCTGTCACATCAGATACAGATCTGGATGATTCAGAAGGGTCCCTTATGGTCCCCCTCTGAGGATGTCTGGTTTGCTGATATCCTTGAGATCCTGAAAAAGCGGGATAGCTGGAAGCGCACTAACCCTTCAGAGGATGAATTGGTATACCTGGAGGCTTTTGGGTCTCTCCCTTCCACCTCCTGGGTGACTTCCCTTTATGACCAATTGCTTGATGTTATGTCTCGTAAAGCCTGGACTTCCCCTGATACAGTGGAGCCTTTTCCGCGGAGGCCCAATAAATTTATCACTGCCCCTACTGAGAAGGAGTTCCTAACCAAGGGCGTCCCTGTAGATGTGATGGTGGTGCCGGCGGCTACTAATAAGGACTTACTGGAAACCTCCTCATCTGTTCATCCTCCCAATAAAGAATCACGGAGTATGGCCAGATATGGAAAGCATGTTTTTTCTTCAGCGGCCTTTACTCTATGGTCGCTGAATTACCTGACCCACTTTACGAGGCTTCAAAGGGATCTCCTCAAAGAGCTAGGAGATACCCTTCAGGGTACTATAGCTTTGAGGACCATGGACAAGGTTTCCTCACAGCTCTCAACCCTCAACTCAGTTGTCAACTCCTCCATGAGACTGATTTCGTATGCAGTTGATGGAGCGAGCAGGGCAGCAGCGACAGGAATTTCCCTAAGGAGACATTCCTGGATGCATCTTTGCTGAACCCTTCAGGTCTTTTTTCACCAATCCCCCCTTTGATGGTTCTTCTCTTTTTGGACCAAAGGTGAAAGAAATTTTGACCAGGTGTGAGCAGGAAGGAAAAACCTTGTCTGCTGTTGGAGTCCGTTTTTCTGCCCCATCCAGACCTTATCCCAAAGGTCAGAAAGGTGGTAAAATATTGTTCCGCAAGTCCCAAAAAGGTTTTTCTGACGCATGTGGTGACATGCCCCAGGGGCAGAAGGGGGGTAATAATGGAAGACGGTGACCTCGCTGCAGAGGGGGTCCGCAGAATCTGGGCGACAGATATACCTTCTCTGGCAGGCCCTTCAAGTGCTCCTGAAAGGAGGCCCGTCTGCTCTTTTCTTGAGGCAGTCAGGAGACGCTTGTCATTGTACCCAAACGCCTGTCTGGAAATCACTCAAGACCAATGGGTACAGTCAATCATATGCAGAGGTTATTACATTCCCTTTTCTACTTTTCCTCCCATAAATCAGTCCTTTCCAGACTCCCCATCCGATCAGAGAGACGAAGCAACTGCAGAAATACACAAGTTGGTACAAAAAGAGAGTCATCCAAGAGGTCCCCGCAGACCAAATCAGATCTGAACTTATTCAAGGATGTCCTTCAAGAATGCAACTGCAGTCATAACATATGGGTTGTCCTGCCTCAGGCAGCTCTCGGTCGGCCGAATTCCAAAGTCTGGGTCCGGCGTCGGCTGGTGTCGCCTCCTCTCCGACGTCACAACGGCTGGAGTATAAAGGCATCGGCCGACGCCATCTTCTTCAGTCTTTCTTGCCACGCGGTGCCCGAAGCAGAAGCAGTTCGCAAGTGCCGGTCGGTCAGCTCCTGTGTTTTCAGTACCGAAGTCATCTAAAAGCTAAGTACCCGTTGGGAACATTTTTCTTGCCTCAGCTGATGTCAGAACAAATTGAGAAAGTTAATAATTGTTTGTCTTGTGGTAAACAAATACCTCATAAGGACTTCCATTCTTACTGTCTTCCTTGCCTGGGGCCAGACCACGACGTCTCGGCCTGTGCTGCCTGTGCTTGCTTTAATAAGCACACTCTCAGGCGCCGGGCAGAATTTGCTGAAGACTTATTTGGCGAATCCTTCGCGTATATCATGCCGTCGGATCAACCGACAGCTCAGTCTTCCAAAAAACGGAAAGACCGGGACTGGCATCCTCGGCCCGCGTCCTCTACCGATACTACTCCTAGACCCTCCGCTAGTGCTCCGGTCCCTGCGGAAGCGATAATTCAGCCGCTCCAGGCCGACGACACAGCGTTAACTAGTCCTTCGGTCCCGGAGACCTCTCTGGTGCCGGTTGCTGATTTTCCTCCGGATACCGAAGTTCATGATTTACCCAACACCATTCCGGTGGACAAGGTCACTCCTGCACGTGGGGCTGCTAGGCCTCCTGTTTCTATGTCCATCAAGGCCTTTGCACGTGCTAAGGCCGCCAGCCAGGCCAAGGCCCATCCTAAACCTGCTGTCCAAGCCCCCTCTTCTGATAAACAGATTATGTCTCTTGCTGCAGACCTTATTTCCCTTATCAGGGGGTCTCAGCCTCACCCAGACAGAGGTTCTCAGCCTCCTGCAGAGAAAAGGCCTAGAACTGAGCAGACTGAAAACCTCTCTTCAGATGAGGCCTCTGGGGATTCTGAGCATTCAGATATTCAAGAAGAATCCTTCCAGGCCTATGAGGACTCTGATGCTGAGGAATCAATTCCCTCTGCCTCTCCTCCAGAGGATTTCTCTTTTGGTGAAGTCCTGCACTGTATGAGGGAACATTTCCAATGGCAAGGTCAGGAATTCTCTGATTCCAGGAAAAGGCTCCGTACCTTCCTAAAGCTTCCCCAGCACAGACCTTTAGCTATTCCTCCTGTGATGGATGTTTTGGATGATGTTTTCTCCGATTCCAGTGCTAACCCTGACTCTCTCCCCCCCTGCTCCTGTCAAGCCAGACAGATATTACAGAGTCCCTGACACTCACAAACATCTCTTTAAGGCCCACACCGTGGATTTAGAAACTATTTCACAGGGTCCCAAGGGAGTGGCTACCTCCACTGCCAAAAATCCTTTGCCAGCGGATAGGGAAGCCAGGTCTATGGAGAGATGGGGTAAAAAAGTTTATACCTCTACTACCCTAGCCATGAGGTCTCTTAACTGCCTTTTTCATATGTTTCAGTACCAGGATTTTTTACTGGATGATTTACAGAAAAAGTTAGCCTCTCCTGAGCCTATTGACAGAAAGGCATTGCAGGATCACATACATAACACTCAGCAAGTTAACAATCATTTTCTTCAGTGTGGTTATGATGCATTGGAAGCTTCATGTAGGGCAGCTATGACTGGGGCTGTGATACGTAGACATGCTTGGTTAAAAGATCAGCCACTGCCAGACCATGTCAAAGTAAAGTTACTTGATGCACCTCTGGAAAAACAGAAGCTTTTTGGCGCTAATGCACAAGATGTGTTGAAGTCCATTGAGGAAAAAGCTAAGTCAGTACAGACAGTCAAGGATTTCCTCCAGGTTCAGCCACCAAGATTCAGTAGAAACTGGCCTTCAAAGAATTGGTCCTTCCCAGACTCGGACAAGTTTCAAAGGGGAAAGAACAGGCGTGGCCGAGGCCAATACCGAGGCTCCTATAGGGGATGCCAATGGCAACCTACAAATCAAAGAAGTACTGCAGCCAGTCCAGCTGCACCACAAGGACAATCACAATGACTTGACCTTCATACCGCCTACAAGGGCTCAGAGAGAAGCACCCTTGGGCGGAAAATTATCCTTATTCTCAAAAAACTGGCATATCTTAACCAAGGACAGTTGGATTCTGGATTTAATAGACAAGGGTTACAGATTCCACTTCCATACTTTACCTACAAGACAAGGCATGCCAAACCTGCCACACCATCAAAGGGCAGAGGCACTCATTCAAGTTTCAAAGCTATTAAGTATAAAAGCAATAGAAAAGGTACCTCCCCAGGAACAAGGCCAGGGATTCTATTCAAGACTGTTCCTTGTTCCAAGAAAGGAAAACAAATGGAGGCCTATACTGGTCTTGTCTACTCTAAATACCTTTCTCATTGTGCCAAAGTTCAAAATGCTAACGTTACAGCAACTCCTTCCCATGCTGGGCAAGGGGTCTTGGCTGGTCACTCTGGACCTCAAGGAGGCATACCTGCATGTCCCTATCAGACAAAGCTGCAGAAGATACCTCAGATTTCTTGCAGGGACAGAGCACTATCAATTCTCAGCATTGCCGTTTGGCTTATCTACTGCGCCCAGAGTGTTCACGAAATGCCTGGCATCAGTAGTGGCACACTGCAGACTCCAGGGAATTCAAATATACCCCTACCTGGACGACTGCCTCATACAAGCAGACAACAGACAAACCTCAATAAAAAACTTGGACTATGTCATGCAATTACTACAGGCCTTGGGATACACAGTCAACATTCAGAAGTCAAGGCTACTGCCATCCCAACAGATTATTTTTCTAGGAGCCAAACTGGACACACAAACACAAATGGCCTACCTCACAGAGGAAAAACAACAGCAGTTACCAGAGTACTTCAAAGGCCTAGCACAGCTCTCCCAGCTGACTGCAAGGAAACTCCTGCAGGCCCTGGGGTTCATGGCATCATGCATTCTCCTGATACCTTTGGCAAGACTTCATATGAGAAAGCTGCAATGGTATTTGAAAAGCTTATGGTCACAACACAGCCAAAGCCTAGAGGACGTAATTCCACTTATTCCATGTCTGCAAAAGGAATTCTTATGGTGGGCTCAAGCAAGTCAATTAAACAAAGGCATGTCTTTCAACAGACCTCAAGCAGGTCAAATAATTACAACAGACGCCTCATATCATGGATGGGGGGTGCACATGGAGGGCAGATGCGTTCAAGGTCAATGGACACCAAAGGAAAGACATCTGCACATAAACCAAAAAGAGATGCTGGCAGTGATACATGCAATCGAGAGTTTCGAAAAATCACTGCAGCAAGGACATTTACTAATAAGGACAGACAACACCACTGTCATGTGGTATATAAACAAGCAGGGAGGGACTCATTCATACCCCCTCTGCAGACTAACAATGATTCTCTGGGAAAAAGCACTGAGTCTGAAGATACACCTGCAATCCCACTTTGTGCCAGGCAAGGACAATGTACTGGCGGACAAGCTGAGCAGAAATTTCTTGGATCCACACGAATGGAGGCTGCATCCCCTCATCTTCTCACAAATAACAAAGACATGGGGAAGACCGGACATAGATCTATTTGCGTCTCACACGAATCATCACCTGGAAAAGTTCTGTACCAGGACCCACCATGCACTAGCCTGGGCAACGGATGCTCTCTCCTTCAGCTGGAATTCCCTAAAAATGTATGCATTTCCCCCTCTGCCACTGTTGACCAAGGAGATCCTGAAGATCAAAGCAGAACAACCAACGGGTATTTTGATAGCTCCAGACTGGCCAAAGCAACACTGGTACCCATTGCTGTTGAGCATAACTCGGACCAAACCGTGGCCTCTGCCCCTATGGCCCCTGCTCCTAACACAACACAACTACAGGACTGTTCACCAAAACCTGAAAACATTACATCTGACCGCCTGGAGGTTACTTTAACTCCTACCGCTTCCAATCTTTCCAAGGCAGTTCAGGACATCTTATTGGAAGCACGCAGACCATCCACCAGAAAAGCCTATTCAGCCAAGTGGAAGAGATTCAGCATCTGGGCTGCCAACAGGGGTCAGGATGCAACAGTACTGAGTATACCTCAGATATTGGAATACTTGGCAGAAATGTTTCATTCTGGACTCTCATATTCTTCCATAAAGATTCATGCCTCAGCAATCTCAGCAAGATACAATTGTGATCCACCAGTGTTCTCACATCCTTTGCTAAGACAGTTCCTGAGAGGAATAAAGAATATCAAGCCTCCCAGAAAACAACCAGTACCTGCATGGGACCTCAATTTTGTACTGGAAAAATTATCTCTGCCTCCCTTTGAGCCAGCAGCAACCTCGGAGATGCAATTTCTATCATGGAAAACGTTTTTTCTATTGGCAGTCACATCAGCAAGAAGAGTCTCAGAGATACAGGCACTCATGGCAGTACCTCCTTTCCTCATTTTCCATCAGGACAGAGTCTCTCTAAGAACAAATCCTTCTTTCATGCCAAAGGTGACTTCCAGGGTGTCTCTAAATCAAGCTATTCACCTTCCTACTTTCTTCCCCAATCCTCAAAACAGAGGGGAAAGACTGCTGCATACCTTGGACATACACAGGCAACTACGCTACTACTTGGACAGAACTAAGGCCACCAGAAAGTCTGACCAACTGTTTGTAGCCTATGCTGCTGGAATACAAGGAAAAGCAATCTCCAAGCAAACAATTTCAAAATGGATTGGACACTGCATCAGATTCTGCTATTCTTACCATGGAAAAAGTGTGCCAGCCAATATTAGGCCACATTCCACCAGAGCTATAGCCACATCCACAGCTTTCCTAAGAGGAGTGGCTACAAAGGACATTCTAGAGGCTGCTACATGGAGCTCCGTGCATACATTTACCAAACACTACAACCTGCCTTTATACTCCAGATCCCGAGCAGGCTTTGCTTTGGCAGTCCTGCAGGGCATTTTAGCTACACCATCTTTTTCTTAGCTCCATCCACCCCCAGCTTGGCTATGGTATTCAACCCATATGTTATGACTGCAGTTGCATTCTTGAAGGACATAGTACAGTTTTGTACCTACCATAAATGTAGATGTCCAATAGATATGCAACTGCAGTCGGATTTTCCCTCCCTCCTTCCCCTCTTTTCCTTCATTTGGGTCCATTCCCCCTGTTCCTTTTAGCTGGGGGTATCTCCTATGGTGTATCTGTTTATTACTGTTGTGCATGTCTGGAATTGTTTATCCATTCACCAAATTTAGCCTTCCTAGGAGGGCACCTGGCATCTGGGGCAAGAAACACTGAAGAAGATGGCGTCGGCCGATGCCTTTATACTCCAGCCGTTGTGACGTCGGAGAGGAGGCGACACCAGCCGACGCCGGACCCAGCCTTTGGAATTCGGCCGACCGAGGGCTGCCTGAGGCAGAACAACCCATATGTTATGACTGCAGTTGCATATCTATCGGACATCTACATTTATGGTAGGTACAAAACTGTACTTTTTTTTTAGTTCCAACAAAGACAGGGGACTGGAGACCCATTCTGGATCTCAGCAGACTGAACAAATCGGTAAAAAAAAATCAAAGTCCTGGATGGTGACACTGCAGTCTGTATTCCCCTTTCTCGGGAAAGACTATTGGATGTGCTCGCTAGATCTCCAAGATGCATACTACCATATAAAAATGGACAGGTGATCCTGGAGACACTTGCACTTTCAGCTGGGAGCCAGTCATTACCAATTTCAAGTCCTGCCCTTTGGCATCACTACAGCCACCAGTGTTTTCACCAAATGCATGGCAGTGGTTACAGCTCACTTGAGACTATGGGATTCCGTGTGTTTCCATACCTAGATGACTGGCTCCTGACCATCACCACCAAGCATCTATTACTGCAAGCGAGGGACGAAACAGTACTTCTTTGCGCCAGGCTAGGCATTACAATATACTTCAGAAAGTCTGCCTTGTTGCCCTCTCAGCATATTACTTTCTTAGGCGCAGAATTGGATTCCACAGAAATGGTGGCAAAACTTAACCCCAAGAGAATTCAGTACCTTCACCGTCAAGTCAGGATCTTGATATCAAAGAAAAGAGTTCAAGCGAGGTATGTGTTACAGGTTCTAGGCACCATGGCAGCTGCAATTCTCCTAGTTCCTCTAGCACAGCTGCACATGCAAGGTCTACAGTGGTTACTCTTTGCCCAATGGTCCATGCACGATCTTCCTCTATCACATCAGGTAATTATTATGGAATCATGCAAGAAGGATCTTCTGTGGTGGCTACAAACAGAACAGTTGTCCTTAGGCCTCCCATTTGTATTTCCAGAGCCGGCAGCAGTACTGACCACGGACGCTTCCCAGGTTTGATGGGGGAGCATTATCTGGGAAAGACTGTCCAAGGCTTATGGCAAGAACACAAGAGCCACTTGCACATCAGTGTCCTAGAGATCAGAGCCATGCTGTATGCGTTACATGCATTTCGGGACTCTCTTCCGATAGGAACAGTTGCAATTCAAACAGACAACATGTCTGTAGTGCAGTACATAAACAAACAGGGAGGACCCAAATCATATCCCCTATGTCGAGAAGCACAAGGGGTATGGCAATGGGCTGTCACTTCTCAGCTGTTTCTGATGGCAACGCATATCCGGGACAAATCCAGCGTGATAGCCGACAAACTCAGCAAAGGGACTCTGTTGCTTGACAAGTAGTTCCTAAAACTAGAATATTGCAGAAGAGATCTTCCGGAGATGAGGCCAGCCTTGCTGCGACCTTTTTGCCACCTCCATGAACACCAAATCCAGGAGCTAAATTGCCCTCATCCCCCCTCTAGGGAAGTCACTAAGGGATGCACAGGACTTCTGTATACCTTTCCCCCTTCCCCTTAATACCTAAAGTACTTCAGAAAGCCAGCACGTTGAAAAACACTCATTGCACCTTACTGGCCTCGACAAATTTGGTTCCCCCTTCTTTGGGCCCATCTTCTAGAGGAACCATGGATTCTGGACCCAGCTCCAGACCTTTTTAACCCACTCATTGGGAACGTTCCATCTGTCCATCCAGACCCTCAGGTTGACAGCATGGCTGCTGCAATTCCACGTTTAGCCAGGTGTAATGATTTTTCCCCAACAGTTAAACATATCTTGGTTTCTTCCCACAAACTGTCCACGAGGAAACTGTATTCAAGTAAATGGAAAAGATTTTCCTTCTGGGCTGTTGAGCACAATGTAGAACCCTTTACGGCTCCTATCACCGCAGTTCTAGAATTTCTTTCCAAACTTTTTGCTGAAAGGGCTGCAGCAGCTGCCATCAGTGTACAATTAGCAGCCATTTCTAATTTTCATACTGGTAAGATGGGAATACCTATGATGTCCCACAAGTTATGTAAGGCCTTTTTGAAAGGTACCTCCTTACTCAGACCCCCAAGCAGAGAACCTCCAGCCCCTTGGGACCTAAATTTTGTTCTTTTTGTATTAGTGCTGCCACCCTTTGAACCTGCATCATCTTGTGATATAAAGTTTTTGTTGTGGAGGAAACTTTTCTTAGTAGCCATTACCTCCGCCAGACGAGTGTCAGAAATCCAAGCACTGTCTATACGCCCTCCTTATATAGTTTTTCACAAAGGCAGTGTCTCCCTAAGAACTAATCCCTCTTTCTTACTGAAAGTTTGTTCCGAAAACAATCTGAATCAATCTATTGAATTGCCAGTGTTCTTTCCCAACTATAGTGATAAGGCAGAATACAGGTTGCATCAACTAGATGTACACAGACAGCTATGCTTTTACTTGCATAGGACCAACGTTTTCAGAAAAGTCTGAACAGATTTTTGTGTCCTTTTCAGACAAAAAGAAACAATTGCCAGTTTCTAAAGTAACCTTGTCTAAATGGCTTACAGACTGTATTTCCTTCTCATACAGTAATAACAACAGACAATTACCAGACAAAGGTGAAGGGCCACTCCACAAGAACAGTCTCAACTTCCTCTGCTTCCCAGGCTAGACTTCCTGTGGATTCTATTTGTGCAGCTGCCACATAGGTGAGGCCTCACACCTTTATTACTCATTACAAAGTAGACGTGGCCTCCCGGAACAGGTCTTCCTTTGGTTCCACTGTATTGAAGAGCTTGTTTTCCAGAGCCAACCTAGGATAAAGGTGCTAGGGACCCTGTCCCAACCAGCAAGAATTAAGGCGAGATTGGACAACATAACATTAAGAAGTTACGTACTCACCATGTAACGTTCCATGTTTGTTGTCCCACTCACCTTCCCCCCTCCTTCATTCCTGGAGGACCAGGTGTGGACTATCTTATATATCTGAGGTAGTTTACTTCATTTGATCTTCAACCTGTGGGTATCGGATCCGAGCTGGCAACTTCACAAGCATCTGCTTCAAGCTCCTCACCTACCAATAATACACCACCACTACTTTCCAGTCCTCAGATCTCATTTGCTGTGGGTTCGCAGCTCATCATGATCCTTGAGCTCCAGGGTGTGAGTAGAATTTTGAAGTGTTTGATTCCCCTGTTTCTTAGTATTCAGTGTGTCTTTTGGTAGTGTAGGTCTCCTCCCTTCCTCCCCCTCACTAGTGCGTTGAGCCTAGGTAGTTTTCTATAGTTTTAGGTAGTAGTTAGGCTTTTCCCCTCCCCCCTCAGCCTTCTGTGTGTTTGTGGTTCTGTGTGTGTGTCGGGTGGAGAGTGTCTTTAAAAAAATTTTTTTTTGGGATTGGTTATGGCTGATCAACCAAAACAGGTGTTTAAAAGATGCACTGAGTGTGGCCACAAACTGTCGCCTGCCGACGGCCACACACTGTGTTCCTTGTTTGGGTGCTGCTGCTTAAGATGAAGGGCCTTCTCCCTTCTACTCATGCGACTGCCTGCAGTTCTGCATCAGTCACGGCTGTGACCACCTCTTCTTCGGCTCCCACCATTGCTTCTCCTCCCTCCCAGGCTGAGAGTCATCCTCCTGCCTCTAGGCCTGTGGAAGGAGAGCATAGAAAGGACAGAGAGGAGAGAGAACATAAGAGCGACAAGAGGAAGAGGTCCCCGGACCTTTCGGCTCCGACTGGGCCTCACCCCAAACTTCAGACTAGGCACCAACCTGACTCCCCTCAGCTCTGATCTCCTACGTTTTCTCCAGAGCCGGAGGAGCCCAGTCCATCTTCTAGGGCTTCGGTTCTCTGACCTGTCAGATCGGAGTCCGTGGCTTCGTCGCGGTCTACCCGCAGTCTCTCAGTAGCTGACATGGATAGAGATTTATTCTCATACAAATTCAGATGGGAGTCTTGCCGGCCCACTCTCCCTCTAGAAGGGGGAGCTCGCTTCCCTTCTTTACACCTATATCTCCTTTTCCGATCCGATCCCTGGTTTCGGAGTACATGGATTTCAGAGGTTCCCTAGTCAGGGGGTCGGTGCCAATGGTACCTGTTTCCTCGACGCCAGCAGCTGCCTGGAGCGTGTTGGATCCGACTAGTTCAGATCTGAGGGGGTGGTGTATTTTCCGTCTGCTCTGACCTTGTCAGGTTACGACCACATCCTCAGCGCTCCGTCCACTTCAGCCTAGCTCTGATTCCCGCCTCGGATCCGGGGAGAGCGGCTCCCTTACTAGTGTCCCAGGAAGCTCGCTCTCCTTCGGCATTCGATGTTGTGGAAAGAGTTCTCTCCAATGGGTCGAGGCCCCTGATTATATCTGTGGACTTTGCCCCGACTCCCTTTGTTTTGGGTGTGAATCCCATCATTTTACCACAGGGGACAGCCCATGCTTGAGGAGCCCCAGGCAGTTTCCTTTGAGGAACAACAGGTAGTTTGCGAGCCCCCTCTGGAAAGCCCCACCAGAGAGGTTCCTCGCAAGCATACATGCAAGAGGAGGCACTTGGACTCCTCTCCGGAGTCCTTCACTGAGGACACTGATTTGGATGATGGGGGAGGTTTCCCCCAGATCACCTCCCGAGGAGGTCTCCTTCAGAGACGTCATGGAAATTTTGCACCAGTGGGGAGGTTGGTCCACCCAGACCCGTCTGCTTTCTGGGTTAAGCCCCCCCCGTGGACAGACCTACTTGGAATAAAGGGTCCTCGGTAGATGATATGTTGGTAGCAGCTACCACCAAGAGAGAACTAGCCCAGGAGAGTTCCTCGGTCCACCCTCCTGACCATGAGTCTAGGACGATGGATCATCTAAGGAAGCGGGTTTGTGTGTCAGCAACCTTTTCTATTAGGGCGCTGAACTGTCTGGCCCATGTTACTTGACTACAGTGCGACCTGGTTAAGGAACTGGCTGAGTCGCCCTCAAAGTCCATGTCGCAGGAGGACAGTTCAGCATTCTCCGTGAGGATGGCTACCTTGACAGTGGTTTCTAATACGTCCTTGCGACTCCTCTCGCATGCTGTCGAAGGAGAGGCTAGGATGGCTGGGTCCAGCGTTTCCATGAGGCATCATGCCTGGCTCAAATTGTGTCAGTTCATGGAACCTTTCAAGGCATCTTTTGCACCCCGTATGACGTTTTTTCCCTCTTTGGTAAGACTGTCAGTGACACCTTGGTCCAGAGCGAGAAAGTCAGAAAGACACTGCTGTTGGAATCTGCTTCTCGAACCCTCAAAGATCCTTTTCCCGGAATCAGCGAGGGCAAAAGAAGATGTGGTTCCGGAAGTCTCAGTATTGCCGGGACACTCAGGGCCCTTCTTCCCCTAGAGGCAGATGGGGACAGGACAGACGCCGGCCCAGATTCAGAGGGGGGTCTGAGGAATTTTGGGTCTCGAGAACAGTTCTCAGACAGTCCCACACAGCAACCTTAAGGGGTTGCCCGACTGCTCTGCTCTGGAGGCAGTCAGGGGTCGCCTGTCATTGCATCTGATGGCATGGGAGTCTGTGTCATCAGACCGTTGGGTCCTTCAGATAATTTCCAGAGGCTATTCAGTCCCATTTATGGTTCTCCCTAGACCTTCCAAACACCTCCCAGACGTACCACCCATGCAAACGGAGGCAGCAGCACTAGAGGTTTCCAAGCTGCTAAAGAGAAACGAGCCATCAAACCTGTCGTCCTAGATCATTTCAGATCTGGCATCTACTCAAGGTTCTTTTTGGTGCCAAAAAAGATGGGGGACTTTAGGCCCATTCTGGACCTGTCTACTCTGAACCCATTCTGGACCTGTTTACTCTGAACCTGTCAGTTGCCAAAGAGAAGTTCCAGATGGTCACCTTACAGTCCATCCTGCCGTACCTGCAAGAGAGTGACAGGATGTGCTCGTTCGACCTCCAGGACGCCTACTATTACATAAAGATGCCCAGAAGCTCCAGGAGGTTTCTCCGCTTCCTGCTGGGAGCCGATCATTATCAGTTTCGAGCCCAACCCTTTGGTCTCACCACAGCTCCCAGGGTGTTCACCAAAGTGATGGCAGTAGTAGCGGCTCACCTGAGGCTTCAGGGGATTCAGGTTTACCCTTTCCTGGATGATTGGCTCCTTACTTCTCCCACCAAGCATCTGCTTTGTTAGACCAGAGACTATTTCCTACGCCTTGCACACCATCTGGGGATTACAGTCAACACAGCCAAATCTCTTCTGAACCCTGTTCAGGTTATAGAATACATAGCACGGATAGACACGTTACAGACAAAAGTTTTCCTGACCTCGGAGAGAGTTCGAAACTTAAGTATGCATGCCGCTTTCATTTACCGATCTCATCGTCCCTCGGTAGAGTTGGTTTTAAGGGCCCTAGGTTCTGTGGCAGCAACGATAACACTTCTACCATGTGCTCGCTTACATATGCGAGTACTTCAGTGGACTCTAGCAGTGCAACGGTCTTTGTTGGATCTTCTGTTGTCGCACCCGATACACATAAGCAAAGTCTGCAGGCTGTCCCTTCTATAGTGGATGCATTCTTCGGAAATCTTGGAAGGACGACCTTTTGTCGCAGCCCCTGCCCAAGCCACAGTGACCATGGATGCCGCCCAGCTAGGGTGGGGGGTCATTGCTCGGGAAGGACAGTCCAAGGCATGTGGTCCCCGATTGAGACCAGTTTGCATATAAACGTTCTGGAGATGAGGACGGTCCTTTTAACGTTGCAGGCCCTTCATGCCTTTCTACCTCTGGGAACCTTTGCAGTCCAGTCAAACAACATGTCAGTGGTCTGGTATATCATCAGACAGGGAGGGACCAGATCTTACCTCCTTTGTCGCGAGGCCAGGAGAGTTTAGGAATGAGCTCTCTCCACTGGTCGTTTTCTGGTAGCAACGCATATTCCGGGGCAGTCCAACATTCTGGCAGACAAACTAAGCCAGACTATTCTGATGCCTTACGAGTAGTCTCTGAGTCATTCAGTAGCGGAGCAGATCTTTCTAGAGTGGGGTCGGCCTTGCTGCAATCTCTTCGCATCTCCTTCCAACGCGAAGTGCAGCAAGTTCTTCGCTCTGAACCCCTTGCCAAGGAAATCTGCCAGAGATGCTCTAGTCCATGTTTGGCCTCCCGGTCTTCTTTATGCTTTTCCCCTGTACCCCTTATTCCAAAATTCCTCCAGAAGGCTCGTCGACTGGGGAGCAAAGTGATCCTCATTGCCCTGTTTTGGCCTGGTCAAGTATGGTTTCACTTCCTTTGGTCTCATCTTCTAGCTTCTCCTTGGATCCCATTCCGGATCGCATTTCTCAACCCTCGACAGTCTGAAGTTCACAGCTTGGCTGCTCCAGTTCCCTTAATTGCTAGGACTCCTGGGTTGTCTTCTTTGGTCAGGTCTATTCTGGTGGCAGCTCATAAGTCGTCCATCAGGAAGATTTATTTCAGCAAATGGAAGCGTTTTTCCTTATGGGCCTCTCAAAGGAGTTTAGATCCTTTCACAGCTCCCATTCTGGCTATCCTTGACTTTTTTGGCAAATATTTTTCAAGAGAGGGCTATCTTGTCTACGGTCAAGGTTTAACTAGCTGCCATTTCTCATTTTCACGTTGCTGAGAACTCTTCTTCTTTGGCCTCTTCCAGATTTTGCAAAGCCTTTATCAAAGGTACCTTCCTCTTGCGCCCTCCAGTCAGAGATCCTGTCCCCCCTGTGGGACCTTACTATGGTACTACAAGTGTTGGTTGCCCATCCCTTTGAACCTGCAGCAACCGTAGATCTTAAGTTTCTGTCTTGGAAGACAGCCTTCCTAGTGGCTATCACCTCAGCCAGGAGGGTCTCAGAACGTCAGGCGTTGTCTGCCAAGGTTCCATACATGGTCTTCCATAAGGACTGGATTTCTCTTCCCACCAGTCCCTTTTTTCTCCTAAAAGTGGCTTCTGAGGTCAGTATCAACCAGACTATCAGTTTACCTGTTTTCTTTCCAAATTTCACAAACAAAGTTGAATACAAGTTGAATTTGTTGGATGTTCATAGACAGCTACAGTTCTATTTGCACAGGACCAAAACTTTTCGTAAATCTGACCAGTTGTTTGTGTCCTTTTCTATACCATTTTTGGGTAAACCGTTTTCCAAGGTGACCATTGCCAGGTGGATTTCTCTATGTATCCTTCAGATCTGTAAGGATAAAGGTTTGTCTCCTCCTGGTCAGATTAGAGCTCACTCGACAAGCTCCATGGCTACTTCTGTGGCCTTTTGGTCTAGAGTATCCTTACACGACATTTGTTCTGCTGCTATTGGTCCTCATCTCATACTTTTATTTCTCACTATAAATTGGATTTGATTTCTTGAAGGAGAGCATCCTTTGGTTCCTCGGTGCTCCGGAATATCCTTCCATGAGGACCACCCAGGTGTTTAGTAGCTGGGGACTCTTGTCCCACAGGTTGAAGATCAAATGAAGTAAACTACTTCAGATAAAGAAGTTATGTACTCGCCATAACATTCCATTTGAGTAGTTTTACTTCATTTGTCTTCAACCATCTCTGAGTAGTTTTACTTCATTTGTCTTCAACCGTCCCTCCCGCCTTCCCCCTGGCCTTACCATATGGACAGCGTTTATAGGTGGCACTTTGTGTGCATACAGTGTTTTAGATCGGGTTGTTTAGTGTAGGGTGCAGCAAACTCGATCTGAGGGTTGTAAGGTAGTGATGTTGTATTATGGGTAGGGAGAGATGCTTGGAGCTCGGAGCAAATGCTTGTGAAGTTGCCGGTTCGGATCCGATAAGGATCCGATACCCACAGGTTGAAGACAAATGAAGTAGAACTACTCAGATGGAACGTTACGGTGAATACATAACTTCTTTATGTATGTGTGTGTGTATGTATCTATATATATATATATATATATATATATATATATATATATATATATATATATTGTGTGTGTATGTGTGTGTGTGTGTGTGTGTGTGTGTATATATATATATATATATATATATATATGTGTGTGTGTGTGTGTGTGTGTGTGTATGTATATATATATATATATATATATATATATATATATATATATATATATATGGTTCTACCTGACATAATTGAAACCCCAGAACAACGAAATTACCGACACCACATAACCAACAGTGCAAAAACACGAAACCTCACATGCCCGACAACGAAATAACTGACGGTACGCAAACACGAAACCTCATACACTGCACACACCACAATAACAACAATCAACAAACAAAATACATCCCCTGTCCAAAAACCACACAAACAACACAAGCACACCAAAATCCCTACAAACCCACACTAAACCACACATACACAACTATCTACAACCCTAACCCAAACCCTAACCCTAAGGTCCGTCACTATCGCATACTCAGCTAACCCACCCCCTAACCCTAACTCACTTAACCCACCCCTATCCCCATAGACCGTCAATATCCACACTTACCTTACTCGCACCCTAACGTCCGTCACTACCGCATACTTACACAGCCTTTTCCCATGTAGGCATCCTCGGCGTCGGTGTTTTCATCCATCGCGTCGGTCTTCTGCATTGTCGATCTTCTGGCACTCGCAATTCGCTTGTCGGTGTTTTCCGCTGTCGATGATGTCAGGTAGACCCATATATATATATATATATATATATATATATATATATATATATATATATATATATATATTTTATACATATACATATAGTTGTATTGGTTTGGAGTCTCTGTTTTCCTCCTTCAGTTAGACAACCTGTTATTACAAATGGGTAGAATTACTACTGCTGCTTTCGCTTGCAAACAAGATCTGGGTAACTTACCCGGTGCATCATGGGATAGGGGGTTAGCCTCAAGCCAGTGGAAGCTCTCAAGCTTTTGCATTAGGCCGAGTTGGAACTGATGCTCTGTTCCAAACCCAACCAGCAAGAATATAGGTGAGATGGACAACAAACATGGAACACTATGGTGAGTACATAACTTCTTATGTTTTTTTATCTTCCATAAGGATATGGTTTCCTTAAAGGCCATCCCCTTCTTTATGCCCAAAGTGGGAAATGAGCTGTGTCCGAACCAGTCCACTCATTTGCTATTTTTTTTTCTTCTGTCCAAAAGACAGAGGTGAGACAATCGCATCTATATTACCTTATCGTACGTTGAAAATAGCGAACGCTATTTCATCGAATCGATAATGTCGAAAACCACAAAATATCGAACATACGGAACAGCAATTTTTTTTCCCAGGGAAAAATTCGCTGCCATGCAAAAAAAAAAAAAATAAGCACAAAAATAAGTGGGGGGGCTGTGCCCCCCACAACTCCCCCCCTACTTAAATATACCAACTCTGAGATCGCACCATAGTGGAGGAAATGGCAAAGTCCAGAAGACGGCCCACCAAATTTTTCCCTGGGAAAAAATTTGATGTTCCATGTCTTCGCTATTTTGCCATTTTGACAGTTTTGGATCGACTAAATAGCTTTCGCTATTTAGTCCATCCGATACCCTAATATAGCTCTAGGGAATCAACTGCTGCACAAAGTGAAAAGTTGCCTTGTAGCAAAAAAGAAACAACCACCGATATATCCAACAAATTTAATAAAACTCTTGACGTCTCAGCCAAAGCCTTCAAGGAGTATAACGCAGTGTAAAAAACTTGCCCTATATATACACATACAAATGCATCAATTAAACAAACAAAGAAATACTATCCAATTACATTCTTCATTTAGTCCCCTTGGAGACAGGGTGTCAAATTTTAAAAAGGAAGTGAATTCTTTTAAAAGCAACCGTTTCTTAATAAAAGAGACATCAAATCTAGATATTTGTATTTTTTCCAAAACAGTACCTTGCAGCCCTTTACTTTCTCCATCATGAAACAAACTAAAATATGCAGCTGTAGAGCTCTCTGCTTTTTTATTAACAATATCCCTCACATGTTCTAAAATTGTAGTTTTAAAACACTTTTTGTTTCTCCAGTATAGAGTTTGTTACAAGGACATCTCAAGGCGTATATAACGCCTTCATTATTGCAAGTAAAATAACCACAAGTTCCAAAAGGAGCATTATTAATTCTAGGGAAAAGTTATTACATACTTGCAACCCTTACACTTACCACAAGCAAATGTGCCACACATTGTCAAACTACATGGTATATTAGGAGATGGAATACTGAAGTTACCTCTTACCAAAAAATTCTGTATACTTTTTCCTTTTCTGTAGGGAAATACTAGTTCTTTATTCAACCACTCTGAAGCACCCCTTTGATCTATTATTTTAGCACTAAGGCAACTATATGTTGTAACAAAGTATATATTTTCATTTATCTCTTTCTATACACAGCCCCAGTGTATTGCCTATCCTGATAGCTTTTCTGGTGTCCATTAATTCTGTGTGTAAATTTCTGCCAGCTGTCATGCATTGTCTTCACATTATAACCCGTTTTTAAACATGTCTATAGTTTTATCTAGTTCTTGTTTGAGATATTCTTCAGTGTTATATAACTTAGACAAATGAAATATTTCACCAAAAGGAATAGCTTGCATCATGTGGGGTGGATGGCAATTTTGGCCATACAAAAATTGTGTACCTTCATTAAATTTCCTATGAACTCAAGTTTTTAAAATATTCTCATCTGAAATATTTACTATGACATTCAAGAAAGGGACATGAGTCCCAATCTTCAAACTGTCAAATTTTAACCCAAACCTATTATTTTGTAAGTCAGCTTTAAATTCATCAACTAATTCTTTTCCTCCCTCAACCAAAAAATAAGGTCAATAAATCTGTAATATTTGACAGCATATTTATGAAAAAAAGTATTTCTATACAAGTATTCTCTTTCAAATAGACCCATGCTGAGGTTGGCATACATGGGGGCAAAAGCTGCCCCCATGGCAGTGCCTTGATGTTCATCGTGTTACCCTGCTGCAGTCATCACACTTGGGTTATCCTGTCGTCAGGCGGTCCCGCAGTCAGCCGGAATTCCAAAGTCTTGGTCCGGTGTCAGTTGCTGTTGCTTCTTCCCTGACGTCAGTGCGCCAGGGGTATATATAATGCATCCAACGTCATTTTCTTCAGTCTTTCTTGCCGCACGGTGCCCGAAGCAGAAGCAGTTTGCAAGTGCCGGTCGGCCAACTCCTGAGATTTTCGAAGTCAAATTTCAGATCCAAAGTCTTCAATAAAGCTAAGTACTCCGCTGGGGAAACTTTTCTTGCCTCAGACCGATGTCAGAAAAAGTTAACAATTGTATTTCTTGTGGGAAGCAAATACCTCATAAGGATTTTCATTCTTACTGCATACCTTGCCTAGGCCCAGACCACGACGTCACTGGTTGTCGTTTTTTGTGCTAGGTTTAATAAGCGTATTATAAAAAGATGCTTTGATTTTGCACGACACTACTTCGGTAGAAAATTTAACTACACTATGCCGTCGGAGCAACCGACTACCGGCGTGCACAAAAAACACAAGGACAGGCAGCCTAGACTCAAGCCAGACTCCGAGGCCTCGGCTGGTCCGGTCTCCGGTTCACCGGTCTTCAGTGAGGCTCCGACACAGCCCCTGACTACCGCAGATCTGGAACCCGAGACCGCTTCGGAGCTTTTGGCGGAGAGTACTAGGCCGCAGCCATTTTGTTTACCCCCTACCGACGACACTGCTGATAAAGATGTCGGTGCTGCAGAAACACCTTCGGTTTCTGAAGGCATCTTCAGACTGATGACGCTCACCATAAAAACGTATCCTAAGACTAAGACTCCTATTAAACCTAAAAAGACTGCACTTCAGTCTCCAGTTCAAGGCCCCATGCCTAAGAAACAGATGCTCAAAATGGCTGAAGATTTGATCTCTTTTGTCGGGTGGGGGTTGGGAACCCCTGATTAAAGGCCTAGACAAGAGGAAGATTATGCCTCCTCTGAACAAGTCTCTATTTCCTCGGGCTCCTCTGAGGACCAAGATTACTCCTTCTCCCCTTATGAAGATTCTGATGCTGAGGATTCTATTCCCTCAGCTTTTCCCCCTGAAGACTACTCCTTTGGGGAAACTTTACACACTATGAGGGAACATTTTCACTGGGAAGGTCAGGACTACTCTGATTCAAAGAAAAGGCTCCGAGAGTTTCTTTTACTCCCCCAGCACAGACCACTTGCCATCCCCCCAGTTTTAGACATTGTGGATGATGTTTACTTAGAATCCAGTTTGAACCCAGATTCTCTGCCTCCTGCTCCAGCCAAACCTGACAGATACTATAGAGTGCCTGATTCCCACAAATTCCTTTATAAAAGCCCTGTTGCTGATCCAGAGACCATCTCCCAGGGTCCCAAAGGGGCTAAAGCTTCTATGGCAAAAAGTCCTGTACCCTCTGAAAGGGACTCCAGAGCACTAGACAGGTGGGGGAAAAAGGTTTACACTTCAGCCACTCTAGCTATGAGGGCACTAAATTGCCAATTTCACATGCTAAAATATCAGCAATTTCTAAAGTCTCAGTTAAAACAAAAAATGAGCACACTCCCTCAGCAGTCTGAATTGAAAGAAATGCAGGATCTGTTACATGCAACTGAACAGGTAGGCAAACATACTTTACAATGTGGTTTTGATTCTTTGGAGGCTTCCTGCAGAGCAGCTGTCACTGGGTCTGTTATAAGTAGGCATGCTTGGTTAAAGGAACAAACTCTGCCTGATCATGTTAAAGCAAAGCTTCTGGATGCTCCCTTACAGCAGGATGTTCTTTTTGGAGTTAAAGCAGAAGTCGTCTTAAAGAAAATGGAGGATAAGGCAAAATCTATGCAAACAGTCAAAGAATTTCTACAGGTACAGCCCCCTCGCTTCAGCAGAAATTGGCCAACAAAAAAAATGGTCCTTCCAGCTACTGACAGACCACAGAGGGGTAAATACTGACGTCCAAGAGGCAGAGGACAACCACAAGCCCTGTCCAAACCTCGACAATGGGGCACTGCAACAGAAAACCGGTCCCAAACTACCAGAAGGCAAACTCAATGACTTGCACCTCATCTGGCCAAGCAACACTCTCTTGGCAGCTCCCTTGGGAGGAAAACTCGCACTTTTTTCAGACAACTGGCACATTGTCACAAAGGACAAATGGGTCCTAGACATAATTTCACGAGTATACAGATTCCATTTTCACACCTTGCCAATGAAAAGAGGAATGCCAAACCTGCCACAAAATCAATGGGCAGAGGCACAAAAACAAATTACAGCTCTCATGGACAATGAGAGACATTCAACTGGTACCTACATGAGAGCAAGGCCAAGGATTTTACTCAAAACTCTTTCTAGTTCCCAGAAAGGACAATGCCTGGAGACCAATTCTGGACCTTTCAATTCTAACCACCTTCTTACAAGTACCCAAATTCAAGATGCTAACACTACAGCAGCTTCTTCCCATGTTGGGCAAGAAAGCATGGCTAGTAACGTTAGACCTCAAGGAGGCATACCTGCATGTCCCTATCAGACAAAGTTGCAGAAGATACCTCCGTTTCATTGCAGGTTCAACCCATTACCAATTCTCTGCACTGCCCTTTGTCTTATCTACTGTGCCCAGGGTCTTCACAAAATGCCTGGCACCAGTAATTGCATACTGCAGACAAAGAAGAATTCAAATATACCCATACCTGGACGACTGCCTCATCCATGCAGAAAGCAAGGACACCCTCTTACAACATCTGGCGTTTGTAAAACATCTTCTAAGTTGCCTGGGGTACACAGTAAATGAAAAGAAATCAAAACTAGTACCCTCACAAAACATGACATTCCTGGGTGCCAGCTTGAATACAACAGCCCAGAAGGCTTATCTGATGCCAGACAAACAACTACAACTGACTCAATATTTCAAAACAATGGCAACAAAGACCCAACTACCTGCAAGAAAAATTCTTCAGGCCTTGGGCTTCATGGCATCTTGCATACTACTAATACCATTTGCAAAGCTGCATATGAGGAAATTACAGTGGTACCTAAAAAAGCGTATGGTCTCAACACAGCCACAGCTTGGACACAATGATATCTCTCATTCCCTGCCTACAACAGGAGTTTCTATGGTGGTCACAGGCATGTCACCTCAACAAGGATCAGCCTTTCACCTTGCCCCCAGCCAGGCAAACTATGACAACAGATGCATCGGACTATGCCTGGGGGGCACACATGGCAAGGCAGTGCGTTCAAGGCGTATGGACTGCAGATCAAAGGAATCTGCACATCAATCAAAAAGAGATGCTAGCTGTACAGAATGCTCTGACAGCCTTCAAGAATGTATTACATCCAGGACAACTTACAATAAGGACGGACAACACCACAGTAATGTGGTACATAAACAAGGGGGTACACACTCCTACCCTCTATGCAGGCAAGCAATGACCTTGTGGAACACAGCTCTGGCTTACCAAGTTCAGTTACAAGCTCAATTCCTGCCAGGAAAAAAGAACACATTGGCAGACGACCTCAGCAGAAACATCATGGATCCCCACGAGTGGAAACTGGATCCACAAGTATTTGCAATGATAACTCAAAAATGGGGCCTTCCAGACATAGCCCTGTTTGCCAGTCCTCAAAACTATCAACTAACAAAATTTTGTACAAGGAGACTTCACCATCAAGCTTGGAAAGTGGACGCACTCTCATTCTGTTGGAAAAACCTGACAGTATATGCCTTCCCTCCATTGCCTCTCCTCACAAAGGTGCTTCTGAAAGTCAGAAAGGAGAGACCACGACTGATACTCATAGCCCCAGACTGGCCACGCCAGCACTGGTACCCACTATTGAGGAATATGGCCCAGGGCCCAACTTGGATTTTACCACAAATTGCCCATTTGCTCACACAGCAAAACAATCAGATTCTTCACAGCCAACTCAAAACCTTAAATCTGGCTGCATGGCAAATCACCTAAGCATCCAGCCAGCTCCTCTTTCCCAAGCAGTTATGGATGTTATTCTGGAAGCTAGGAGGCCCAGCACCAGGAAGGCCTATTCGGATAAATGGAAAAAGGTTTTGCGCCTGGAACCAAGTTAAAGGCCAAAACACACTTCAGCCTCACATGCCTCTGATTCTACAGTATTTAGCTGAGATGTTGCACAAAGGACTTTCTTTTTCTTCCATTAAAATCCATGCATCAGCTATTTCAGCCCACTACAACACGGATCAACCCTTATTTTCGCATCCACTTCTAAGGCAGTTCCTCAGAGGGGCAAAAAACATTAGGCCCCCCCCAGGAGAGCACCTACACCAACATGGGACCTCAATTTTGTTCTGGAAAAACTTACGCTACCTCCCTTTGAACCACCTTTCTCTGCAGATCTACAGTTTCTATCATGGGAGACTGCCCTGCTGCTAGCAATAACTTCAGCTAGAAGAGTCTCAGAGCTGCAGGCACTAATGGCAGTGGAACCTTTCCTCATTTTCCATCAAGACAGAGTTTCTCTACGAACTAATCCTTCCTTCATGCCTAAGGTGGTTTCCAGTGTGGCTTTATATCAAACCATCCACTTACCCACCTTCTTCCCAAATCCACAGAACAAAGGAGAAAGACTCCTGTATTCCTTAGACATTCACAGGCAACTTCGTTACTACTTGGATAAAACTAAGGCTTTCAGAAAATCTGACCAGCTCTTTGTATCCTATGCTACGGCTTCACAAGGGAAGGCTATATCAAAACAGACCATTTCCAAATGGATAGGACATTGCATTCATTTTTGCTATACCCATCATGGAAAACCAGTACTTGCTACCATTAGGCCCCACTCTACCAGGGCAACAGCTACATCTACAGTCTTCTTCAGGGGGGTTCCTACCAAGGAGATTTTGGAAGCTGCAACTTGGAGTTCAGTACACACCTTTACCAAACACTATCACTTACCACTTTACTGTAAGACTAGAGCTGGCTTCGCCACTGCAGTTCTGCAGGGCCTTCTAGCCTCCTCTAACCCTCTATAACTCCTCCACCCATCCTTAGCTTTGGGATTCTACCCAAGTGTGATGACTGCAGCAGGGTAACACGATGAACATAGTACAGTTTTGTACCTACCATAAATGTAAATGTTCGAGTGTACACCCTGCTGCAGTCCAGGTTACCCTCCCTCCATCCCCTCTGATCTAACTGGCTAAAATCTTTACAATACCTTCCTGATGTATTTGCTTATAGCTGGAGGGATTTTGTGTTTGTGCAAAAATTACTTAATTTGGTACTAATTACTGACCACCTTTATGGGGGCACCTGACATCTGGGGCAAGAAAAACTGAAGAAAATGGCGTCGGATGCATTATATATACCCCTGGCGCACTGACGTCAAGGAAGAAGTGACAGCAACCAACGCCGGACCAAGACTTTGGAATTCCGGCTGACTGCGGGACCGCCTGGCGACAGGATAACCCAAGTGTGATGTCTGCAGCAGGATGTACACTCGAACATCTACATTTATGGTAGGTACAAAACTGTACTTTTCTGATGGTATAACTCATTAAATAAAAAAAAAAATGTGTTAGACAAAAAATAGACTAGCTCTGTAATATAGTCTGTAGCGGGGCTATTTCCCAAAAAGCATCTTATTGCTTCATCACCAAAGCTGTGCTGAATGCTGGTATATAAGCTCTTTACGTCTACTGTCACCCAAAACATGTTAGAGTTCCACTTAGTGCTTATTTTTTCCAAAAAAGCAAACACATCACAAACATATGAAGGCAATGTGCAAACTTTGAGAAACAAGTAAATGTAAAGAAACTGTCCTATTTTACTTAAGAAATAATTACATCCTGAGACTATGGGCCTACCTGGAGACTGTCTAAAGTCCTTATGTAATTTAAGACGGCAATAAAAATAGGCCACTTTAGAATTTTCTACATTAAACTTTTTTTTTATGTCTTCCTCAGGAAAATAACCTAATCTATAGCCCTTGTGCAACAGATTTTCATATTCCTTTAATGCATTTTCATACATAAGATTATCAACTTTTTCATAAACATTAGTATCAGTCAAGTGCTCCTGGCACACAGCTAAATATTGAATAGAAGATATAATCACCAGCTTATTTCCTTTGTCACCCGGCTTGAAAATTAAATCACTTCTGTTACTTAATGCTTTCAATGACTTCCATTCTAATAATGCTAAATTATAATTAATATTGTACATTTCTTTTTTAAATTTGGATATAGAGTTGAGTGAGTCATTTACTTTACTTCCTGGATGTACTTAGGCAGTTAGTTTTACTTTTGGGGGGATAAACCATTCAGAAAGTCCAACCAACTTTGTTTCCATCCTGTTGGGTAAGTTGGGAAGCGCTGATCTGATGTCATTTTCATTCATTCTTCAACTGTTAGGTTGACTCGGACGCTTTTTACAGCTCTTGGAACACTGAAAGGCTCTCAAGCTCCTGTCTTACACATAGTGCACTTGTTCCCTACCATACCTCAGATCTTGTTTTTCACTTTCATATTCGGACATTGGTTACTGTTAGATTTCGAGTATTTCTTCTGTTTAGTGAGTAATTTAAAAATGTATCTTTTTTAATCTTCTATAAATGAAGTTTCTACCTGATAGAACCTTTTAGTCCCTTTAGCTTATCCTCTCTTGCGCTTGTTACATTTTTTTATTGTATATTCCCTTAGTTACCCTTGTTTGTAATCCTTCTCTTTCACATTTTTAGGTGATATTTTACCATTGTGGGATTTTCTCTTTGTTAATTAAGTTAAAAAAAAAAAAAAAACTTCTCTTTCCTTATTTTTTCGTTTCTCCTTTCATGGACTATTCAGTAGCAATGTCAGAAAAACCTTCATGTTTTAAAAAATGTAAGGCCTGAAGGCTCTCTCCATCCCCCCCTACCAATTTAACTTCTGGAAGGATCAAAAGATGCTAGAAGAACCCGATGTTCCGTTCTTTGAGCTCCAGATACTATTTGTTCTTTTCATAGTTGCTAAAAGTCAGCAAACAAGATCTGAGGTATAGTTGGGGCCTAGGACATTATGGGTAAGAGATGAGCTTGAGAGCTTTCAGTGTTTCATGAGCTGCAAAAAGTGTATGAGGCAGATTTGAAGGTCTGATCCAAACTCAACAGTTGTGGAAGAATGAAAATGGACAACACAGATGGAACGTTATGGTAAGTACATAACTTCGTTTTTTTCCAGACTATCTCCAACTGGATTTCTAAGTCCATTTATTTCTGTTATACCTTCCGTGATAAAGCCCTGCCGGTCACAGTGAAGGCTCATTCCACAAGAGCAGTCTCTTCCTGTGGGGCCTTCTTCAAAGGCATTGATTCCAGATCTGTCCTGGAGGCTACACTTGTATGTCTGTAATCACTTTCACCAAGCACTGCAGAGTAAGTAGATGCATTTTCCAGATGTAGGACCTACTTTGTAAGATCTGTCCTCATAGAACTGGTATTCAGCACTCCTTTACCTAATTCTACCCCCCCTCAACATCCATTAGCTTTGGGAATCACCTGTAAGTATTGGGATACTGCAGTAGTGATCTAATGAAGGACATCCTACAATTGTGCAAAAACGTGCCATAACAGTAAATGTCGTGCTGGTCACTGTTGCAGTATTGCTTCATTCCATCATTCCCCCAATATTTCCTGTGGTTTGTTGACTGAGGGGGGCAGTTTCCATCCCATCCTGTTACTTGGACATGTTTCTTTTTTATCATCTCGGCTCTTGAGCCTTCTCCTGTGACTAGATAATTTGTGTCCTACGTTGTTACATCTATTTAAATTCCCCTGTGCCAATGGACTGAGGTCACACACTGGACTTTCAGAGTGTAATGAAGATTATTTGGCTTTGGTACCCTGGCAGAAGATCAGGTTACCCTCAGCGGGAAAACCCACCAGTATTAGAATACTGCAACAGTGATCAGTAAGGTATCTACTATTATGGTAACTTCTTAAACAACTGTACTTTATTTACATAGTAGGTAACCAGGCATATTCATATTTGATTTTTTTTCTTTTGTTTTATACAGAGCTATTGAAGGACACAAGTTGGAGAATTCTGAGGTAATTTTTGTTTTTATTAAGTGCAACTGCTTTGAAAAAATATAGACATTAAATTCGAGATAAAAACCAAACGGTGCTGGCAAGAGTTACCTCCAACAATAAAATGAACAGTAAAAAACAAAGCAGGAGGTAGCAGTATAAGGCTTTAAGGATTAATTGGGCAGTTGATGGCAATGATAAGCTTGGTATAATGCTTTACTCTTCTTTAATTGTCTGATGAAGTGGCTGGTGCCACAAAAGCGCTCACCTCTTTTACTAATAAAGCTGTTATTCTATATAGCCATGGCTGCTACCTCCTGCTTTGTTTTTTACTGTTCATAGACATTAAAGTACTTTGTGGGGAAGCACTGTAGAGGCTTTGTGATCCTAGGTTAGTGAATGCTGATAGACTTGAACTTTGCAGCAGTATGAGTATTGATGACTAATTAGTGTTTTCTCTGCTGTTTTTCTGTGGGAGTTTGATAAGTTTTTGTACATCTGTTTTAATTAATACATGTCCTTTGCATTATTTTCTGCAAGAGGTTGTGTTGCCAAACAATAATATACAGGTTCATAAATTATTTGGCTAATGATCACTAGGGCCCTTACAAGCCTAGCTGTGCATCCCAAACCATTTGAGTCCCCAAGTATCATGAGCATTTGTATGGGGGCCATGTTAGTAGGGAAGTAACTAAGGATTTGTAGAGGGGGAAGGTGTTAATTAAGAGAAAACTTTTCTTACTGACTGCCTCTGTCCATAGGGGGCATGGACACCAGACTGCAGGTAAAGTTAGATCTGATATTGTCAATTTTCATTAATTTGTCAACATATGGGTTCAGATCCGATCCTCAGATCTGATTCAGCCGCTGTTTCACACCTCGTGGATACTACAAGCTCTCGAGCTCCTCCCTTACTCACAATGCAGCAGTCCCCTTCATTCCTCAGATCTCTTTTGCCTCCATTGTGAATGGAAGTGGTCTACAGCTCTCAAGTGTGTTTATTGTCTGAATACGATAAGTTATTCATTTTCTTTTTTCTATTGTGTAGTTTTCCTTCCTTTACCTTTGTACTTACTGGTAGTTCATAGGTTCATACTAGGCTATCTGCCCAAGGGCATTTATAAGCCTAGCCCATAGTTATTTGGCTTTCGCCACCCCTTTAGTTTGAATAAAACTATGCCTATTATTTTGCTGTGCCTCTGTCAAGCAGTGACACTGAAGTAATCCCTGGGGTATATCTGCGATCCCCTATCCATTGGTCAAGATTCCTCTTGAACAAGGCCAGTGAGGTGCTCTGCCTCACATGTACCGGGATTTTGTTCCACAGCATAGGGAGTCTCTGGGTGATGAATCTGTCCCTCCAGCACGTTCTATTAATAACCGTGTCAAGGTTTAAGTCTCCCGCCCTTGTGGTTCTGAGGGATCTAGATTTTTTGAGGTGAAGCATATTCATCAAATCAGGGTTTGACATGGCCTTATATGTCAGGCACAGGTCACCTCTGAGCAAGCGGTATGAGACTGAATAGAGCTGGAGTTCTTTCAGTCAGGCAGCATAAGACATATTTTTGAGACCCTTTATCCTTTTGGTGAGGAACTTTTGGGGCCTTTCCAGCTGCAGCAGGTGTCGGGTCAGATACATTCCGAATGGGGCATTGTACTCAATCATAGGTCTAATGAGTGATGAGTACAGGGGGATGATGACCTCCCTTGATCTAGATGTGAATCCCTTCATGATCAGGTGGGCAATGTAGAAGGTTTTCCTAACTACTTTAGCAACATGAGTGTCAAACGAAAGGCTACTGTCAACCTGGGTCCCCAGATCCCTGATGACTTCTGTGCTCAGTGGATTGCCACCTATATGGTAGCTAGGGGTAACCTTGTTTTTCCCGAAGGGTATGACTATGCATTTCTTGGCATTTAACTTTAGGCCATGGCTCTGGCACCAGTTATCCGTTTCTGTGAGGCCCTTGTGAAGGATATCTGTGTCAGATGTGTTTTCGACTATGGCCCAGTTTGCAGTCATCTGCAAACTTTGTCAGCCATAACCCTCCTGTGTTTGCTTGTACTTCAGAAAAGTAGATGCCGAACAAGAGTGGACCCAGGACTGAGCCCTGTGGGACACCACTTGTGACAGGCTTTGAGTCTGACATGGCTCCAGCAACTCTGACCCTGTGGGTTCTGTCACTTAGCCAGTTTGCAACCCATCTTGTGATGTATGGGTTTACATTCAAGCTGATGAGTTTTTCGATGATACCTGAGTGGGGTATTGTGTCAAGGCCTTTGCCAGGTCAAGGTAGGCTGTATGGACTGCCTTTCCTCATCAATGGCCTTGGTGACTGTCTCGAAAAAGTCAACCAAGTTTAAAAGGCATGATCTGCCTTTGACAAAGCCAAACTGGGTTGGATCCAAAGTCTGCAAGTTCCCTATGTCTTTATTTATGAGTTCCATTATGATCCTCTCCATGGCTTTGCAGATAAGGCTTGTCAAGCTAATGGGACGGTAATTTCCAGGGTCGGTGGAGGCACCGCCTTGTGAAGTGGGACCACAGTCGCCAGGCGCCACTCCTTGGGTATGTATCCTGAGGTGAGGCTAAGATTAAACAGCTGTCCTAACTGCGGGTTTAATTCCTCATTGAGTTCGTGGAGCACACAGCCGGGACACCATCCGTCCCATGGATGCTGTGTTTTTGCTTTGGAGAGAGCAGTTCTCACCTGGGCGTTGGAGATGTTTGGGGGCTACAATCCTCTGGTATAGATATCTCTCCTTTTGGGGAGAAGTTTGCACTGAACCTGTCAGCCAGTATGTTGGCAATGTGTGTAGGTTCAGTAATCTTCACATCATTTTGAACTAATTCTGAGCATATCTGGGAGTTTCCTCCTAGGTTTCTAACATAGCTAAAGAAGGCCTTATGATTGTCTTTTGAGTCCTTGGCGATTTTTCTCTCAAAATTTGCCTTGGATGATTTTATGAGAGCTCTTAGTTTTTACTTATAATGATCAAAGGTGTCTTACCTTTCAAGGATTTTGCTCTATCTTGTAGTAGCTTCCTCCTTTTGTTGTAGAGCTTGTTTATGGCTGGGGTCCACCAGACTGGACGCTTGCCTTTGGTACAAAGAGTCTTAGTTTTGTTTGGGATTGCCTGATCCATGCAGTCCTGTAGGTGCTGGTAGAAGGCATTTGTAAGTGATTCAGCGGTTTGAGTAATGTTTACCACTGGCTCAGGGGCCTTAAAGGAGACCACACTAGTTTTTAGAAGTGTGAAGTCGGCTTTTGAGAAGTTTTTCACTGTGGTCTTTTTTATTTCAGGTGGGGGCGGGATGAGGACCTCCAGCGAGATTAGTTTATGATCTGATCTCACCAGTGAAAGTAGTTTCTTAATTACCATCGCTGGTAATTGTGCAACCTTTTTCTCCTTACCATTTATCGGTATTTAACTCTTTCTCTACTGCGACAGTTTTTGATGGTTTTCTTACTCATTACGAGTATTTATTACCATAGTTGTTAATTCTTTATCTTTTTCCTCGTATTATTTTTTGGTATATTCCAAATACCATTGCTGGTAGTTGTATTTTTCTTCTGTTACCAAAAAAAAAAAATACAGTTAAAAATGTTTATAATTAGTAGTGCTTCTCCTCTCTGCTTAATTTTATATTTTTGTGTAGTACTATACTTGGCTATTATCATGGCAGATGAGCCTTCAGGATTTAAAAAATGCAGCAAATGTGGACATAAGATTCCATTGTCCAACTCTCTCTGTCTTTGTGTTTATTGCTTGGGACTAGAGCATTTACAGGCTTCATACTTCATATGAAAAGCCTTTAACCCAAGGGCTCTTATAAACAGAATAAATTGATTCTCAAAGGCCGCCTTCTGTCGGCCTTCGGAGAGTCACTAACTGCAGGTCACTCCTCTAGGCATGAGAAAAAGGAGGCAAAAAAGAGGCCTTCAGAGCGTCCTAGCTCTCCTCAATCTTCTTTGGAGCTGACATCAGAGCCTCGGAAGAAGGCTCAAAACAATTCTGCCCCAACATAGAAACTCTTGGATCTGATGATTTCAGACACCAGATCCATCCTTCGGTTCCGACCCATTCAGAATCTAGACATCTACCATGGACAATATACGCTTCTTCCATAAATCCAGTTCCCTCTTGGCCCCCATTGCCCTTCGTGAAAAGATGGAGGACTCCCTCCAGTGCCTCTTCCCATTTGTCCAGAAGTCTCACTGAAGTGGATGTGGACAGAAGGTTGAGTAAGTTTTTCACCACAAATTCAGATGGTAGTTCTCATGGTTCTTACCCCAGTGGGTCCGGACACCTCTACTTGTACAACACCACCAGTTGTGGCTCCCTTTTGATCCGGCCTTATGTTTCGAAGTCCTTGGATCCGAGACTCATGGAGCTGTATGTTTCAGATGTAAAGATGTGTCTTTCTTCGATCCAGTGTATTCTCTAAGCTAGCCGGCTTTGACCGTTTCGGAGCCGGATGGCTCTCATACCCGAAGCTTCTTTGTCGGATCTGAGTGGTTAGAGTCTATTCCAAAGTTGTCGGAGCCATCTCTGCCCCCAGAGCTTCAGCATTTGATAGCTTGGCTCAGTGTGTTCTCTCCTGGAGGTCAGATGGTTCCTCCCTCCTTGGATCTTCCTTCTGTTTTTTCAGATGTTTTTGTGTCATGAGCCTCAGCATTCTACTTCGCAGGGACAGCCAGCTGAAAATCTCCAGGTGGCCCCACAGGGTATAATTATCTCTTCCAGTACTTCTCCAGAACATCCCACCAAAGAAGTCTCTAGGAAGAGGAAGTGCAAGAGGAGACACTTGGACTCCTCCTCAGGAAACAGTCACAGAAGATACTGATTTTTCTGAGGGGGAGGGAGCCCCAAGATCACCACCTGATGGCATCTCATTTGGAGACATTCTGGTGATCTTAAAACAAGAGGGATGGATGGTTACCGACAAACATTCTCAAGATAAATCGGTATTCCTGGAGTCATTTAGTACTGCCCCATCTACTTCCTGGGTGACTCCACCCTATGATGAGCTCATTGATTTGATCTCTCAGCAGGAATGGAAGGAACCAGGTTCTGTAGAGCCAACCCCCAAGAGACCAGATAGGATCCTGGCACCACCGAAGGGAAGGGAATTTTGGAACAAAGGAGTACCAGTGGATGCTATGGTCATGGCTGTAGCCACTAAGAAGGAACTTTTGGAACAGAGTTCTATTCATCCCCCTTTCAGGGAGTCGAGGACGATGGACAAGTTCGGGGAAGCATGTGTATACATCAGCAACATTTGCTCTCAGGTCCTTTAATTACTTGGCCCAGTTTACCAGATTGCACAGGGATTTTATCAAGAGACATTCAAAGTCCCTCTCTGGGACTAGTACTGCCAAGGCGCAGAGTCTTTTATTGCTTCACAGTTAGCGTCCCTTCATTCTATCTCAAATTCCTCTATGAGGCTTATTTCACATGCAGTTGAAGGAGCCTCAGGAGCTGTGGATTCAGGCATTTCCATCAAGGGGCATGCCAGATGTGTCTGTGTGACTTTGCAAAGCCTTTCAATTCATCCTTAGTCTGTGTGCTCCCTTTGATGTTAGCTTGTTGTTCAGTCCTAAAGTGAAGAAAGATGGTAAGACCCTGTTTGCTGTGGGACTACATTTTTTGAACCCTCAAATAACCTTTTCTAGGAATCAGCGAGGTGTTCGAAAAATTTGGTTTAGGAAATTCCAGTGCCCTTTCAATGATCCACAAAACCAGGGATCCAAGAATTCTCTACCAATATAAGCCAAAAGTATATGCAACAATTTATTGTGAACAAGAGGTTTTAGCGCTTTCATCTCCTGATAGAGACTTCTTCAGAAACAATGAATGGATTTTAATTACACTTTTAAATAGCAATTAATACATGATGTCATACTTTTAATTGAAGTCTGTTTAAAGAAACATACACTTGTTAATAACACCTAAAATCATGAAATTTGTACTAGTCCAAGTAATTGATACCACTATTAATTGAAAGGGCAAACAATATTTGATACATGCAAAGTCCCGACTTGGGACAAATACAACAACATTGATAAAAGTTTTTATAAAAATAATTGTCATTCAATAGTTTAATATACAATATATACATACATATGTACACAATTTCAACATATTTTTATAACAAATCTTACAAAATATTCAATGGAATTAATTCTTTGGTGTGCACATGAGTTCTTTCATGAGTTTTTAAATTTTTTAATTTATTTAAAATGTTCATATACATCCTTTGTACCATTTTTAAACAAGTTTCTTTCTTTTCTTATATTATATTTTTTATAATATCTATTCCATATTATTAATTGTGTATTTTTGGAGCTAATAACAATTACTTGGACTAGTACAAATTTCATGATTTTAGGTGTTATTAACAAGTGTATGTTTCTTTAAACAGACTTCAATTAAAAGTATGACATCATGTATTAATTGCTATTTAAAAGTGTAATTAAAATCCATTCATTGTTTCTGAAGAAGTCTCTATCAGGAGATGAAAGAACCTCTTGTTCACAATAAATTGTTGCATATACTTTTGGCTTATATTGGTGGTCATTTTTGGCGTCCTGGATTCCTGGATTCCTGGTTCAAATTGTTTTATTTTAACAGTTTGGCTGTTCTTTTTCGTATTTGGTTACTGGTATCCAAGAATTCTCTCTCCATGAGATCCTGTCAGTGCTCCTGAAAGGAGGCCCGAATGCCCTTCTCGTAATGCAGTCAGGGTTTGCTCATCCCTGCACCAGTGAGCCTGGCTAGATATAACAAAATATACTTGGGTGAAGAGGATTATTTCCAGAGGCTGTATAGTTCCCTTTTCCCTACTGCCGCTGCTACAAAGCAGAATTCCCAATGTTCCACCCAGTCAGAGGAAAGTGCCAGCTTTGGAGATTCAAAAGCTGTTAGAAAACAGTCATCCATGAGGTGCCCACAGACCAGAGAAGGTCCAGAACTTACTCAAGATTTTTTGTAATGCCAAAGAAAATGGGAGACTGCAGGCCAGTTTTGTATCTCACCATTCTGAACAAGTCACTTCAGCGTACCAAGTTCAGGATTGTCACGGTTCAGTCCATTTTGCCTTTCCTGCACAAGGGTGACTGGATGTGCTCAGTAGATCTTCAGGACGCGTACTATCATATAAAGATGAACAGATGGTCCAGGAGATATCTACTCTTCGGTTGGGGGCTAGTCATTACCAGTTCAGAGTACTGCCCTTAGGTCTCACCACAACCTCCAGGGTGTTCACCAGATGCATGACAGTAGTAGCAGCTCACTGCAGACTGCAGGGATTCAGAAAGTTTCCATAGCTAGACGACTGGCTCCTAATCACCTCGACCAAGCATCTGCTAATAGCTGAAAACTGTGTGTGCCAGATCTGATGAAGCACCTTTGGTGTGAAAGCGCTCATGTTATATTGTTTTCATTTTTGGATTAAACAAGTGTTTCAGACAGTGCTGTGTTAGTTGCTTCTTTTGTATTACTTGCTCCAGATTTGTTCCAACCTAGGCATCACAATCCACCATAACAAATCTCAACTCAACCATCTCAGACATTAGAATTCATAGGGGCCATTTTCACACATCTGTGACAGTGTCACTCCCATTACTGAGGATTTAAACCATTCATTCCCTACTCAGAAGAATTCTAAGCAACACAGTATTGCCAGCCTGAAAAATGTTACAGACCCTGGGATCGATGTCCGTAGCAATTGTACTCCTTCTTCTTGCAAGATATCACATGAGAATTCTTCAGTGGACAGTAGCAACCCAGTTGTCCATTTTACATCAACCTATATCTGCAAAAAATACCTGTGGTGGATTCATTCAGATCACATATCCCAGGGTCATTCATTCATGCTCCCTCAAGCTAAGGCCGTAGTGACCGTGGACACTTCCCAAATTTGGGGAGGGGGGTCATTTCTTGCAGAAGACTGTCCAAGGCAAGTGGTCCCCGAAGAGGCCATGCTGCATATTAGTGTGCTGGAAATGAGAGCATTGCAGGTGTTTCAGGACTTTCTCTCCCTTCCAGGACAGTTGCTGTCTAAATGGACAGTATGTTTATAGTATGGTACATCAATAAACAAGGAGGAATTAGATCTTATCCTTTGTGTCAAGAAGCTTTGAGAGCGTGGCAGTGGGTGATCTCTTCAAATTGATTTCTGATAGCCACCCATGTACTGGAGAGGTCTAACTTAATAGCAATCAAGTTGAAGAGGTCCATTGTATTACCTCAGTAATTATCTCTGAACACAAAAGTGGCAGAAATAATATTCTGCCAGTGGGGCCAGCCATGCTGCGACCTATTTGCTTCTCCCCTGAACAGCAAATGCAGCAGGTTCTTTGCCGTAATCCCTCCTCCAGCAGAGACAAGTACCCATGAAACCTCGCCTGCTCATCTGTCAGTACGATGTCATGTCAGCAGTGGTGCCTGCAGCTATTGAACGAGACCGGTATGGATGTGAATGGTGGATCACTCGGCTCATGCGTCTGAAGAATGCAGCTAGCTGCGAGAACTGATGTGAATTGCATGGCACATTGGTCGACACTTTGCAGCCCCAGGTTACTCCCAGGCCTACCCCTCTGCCTTCCATCACTGTTGGGGGTGTCCTGCCCCGGTGAGGGTGTGGCATTGATGGAGCCCATTGCAGGCCCCATCGTCCCCCACGGCAAAATGTGGATGGAGGAGAGGAGTCTCCACTGCCCTGAGCTGGGAAGCCCATCTGCACTGTGGATGGGAGGGCAGAGACACTTGCCCGGCTACTACCACTCGGCTGCTCTCTTGGCATGGCCAGATGTCCGCCCGCCTGGTTCCTGTGCCCCAGGGAGGCATCTGCCCTCCGCTGCCCTGAGTCTAGCAGTGGGGTGAGTGTGTGCGGGTCAGGGATGGGTGGCACATCCGTGGTTCCCCACAACCCCTTATACCTGCCCATGCCCCCTCGTGACCATACTCAGAATGTGACCTCAGATCAGAAGTGGCTACCCTCTGAATTTAAGAACATTACTAATTGGAGGGAAAAAACTAACTAAGATTGTCTCAGTAACGGCGAGTGATGTGGGAAGAGCCCAATGCCGAATCCCTGCCCCAGGAGGTGGGCTCCGGAAAATGTGGCTTACGGAAGTCCATCTCCTTGGTGCTGCCCAGGGGGCCCAAGACCTTGTGATCGAGGCTCAGCCTGCGGATGGTGTGATGCCGGTGGCAGCCCCTGGCACACTGTGATCAGGTCTTCCAGGAGTCTGGTTCTTTGTGAATGCAGCCCAAAGTGAGTGATAAACTCCATCTAAGGTTAAACATTGGTACAACACCGCTAGTGGACAAGTACCGTAAAGAAAGTTGAAAAGCACTTTGAAGAGAGTTCAAGAGGGAGTGAAACCATTCACAGGTAAATGGGTGGGGTCCACTATGTCTGCCCAGAGGATTCAACTTGGTGGTCACATTTGGTGCCTGGGTGAGGCAGATCCCCCTCCATGGGGTGGGGGACTGGCCTGCCATCAGGCACACTTCCTCTGAGGCTGTGTGGCAGGACCATTTCCAGGCTGGCCAAGAAGGCTGTGTGGAAGGTAGCTCCCCTCCCTGGTGGGGAATGTTACAGCCACACAGAGTCAGCTCTCGCCAAAGTTCTTCATTAGCACTCTTCAAGAAAAATCTTGATGAGTGGATGGGAAATAGGAAATACACCCCGGGGATCACTTCTGTGTGTCTGCTCGACAGTGGCACAGGAAAATAACTTTGTTGGGTGGCGTAAGCCAGGGAACCTTGTTGGCTAGACTTACGTAGGCCCTCGGGCCGATAGTCTTGTACTTACCTATGAACCTATGTCCTGAGGTCAAGAGAGATCCGCTGCTGCACCCACCTCCTCTTCCCAGCAGGGCTGTTACTGGTCTAGACTGTCATGAGTGTGGCCCGACTGCATCTCACCGCTGGGCTGGTGGGAGTAGCTTGGATGCCCAGTGTCCACGGCAAAATTGGTGACCCATTCATCTCATCTTGATACATGGACCAAGGAATTTGATAGGTACGCAAGTCTGAGGTTGGGTAGGAGATCCCATTGCATAATGATAGTGGGGGCCGGTACTCACTGGCCAAGCCGGGTGCACTGCCAGCCCATCTCATTTGTCCCGTCAGGGAGGTGGAGCATGAGCGTACCTGGTGGGACCCAAAGGATGGTGAACTATGCCTGGGCAGGGTGAAGCCATAGGAAACTCTGGATTTCTGCAGCGGTCCTGACATGCAAGTCGGTCATCCAACCTGGGTATAGGAGTGAAAGACTTAATTGAATTATCTAGTAGCTGGTTCCATCTGAAGTTTCCCTCAGGCTAGCTGGTGCTCTGCAGACACAATTTTATCTGGTAAAGCGAATGATTGGAGGTCTTGTGGCCGAAACGATATCTACCTGTTCTCAAACTTTAGATGGATAAGAATATCCACTCACTGACTTGGAGCCAGGTGTGGAATGTGAGTGCTCAGTGGGCCACTTTTCATAAGCAGAACTGGAGCTGCAGGATGAACCAAACGCCTGGGTTAAGGCACCTGATGCTGACGCTCATCAGACCCTAGAAAAGGTGTTGGTTGATATAGACAGCAGGACGGTGGAAATGGAAGCCCGAATCTGCTAAGGAGTGTATAATAACTCACCTGCCAAATCAACTAGCCCTGAAAATGGATAGTGCTGGAGTGGCACTGAAGCCCATTGTGAGGGCCCAGGTGGAGCTGCCTCGGGTACAGATCTTGGTGTTAGTAGTAAATATTCAGACGAGAGCTTTGAAGGCTGAAGTGGAGAAGGGTTCCTTGTGAACAGGAGTTGAACATGGGGCAGTCGGTCCTGAGAGATAGAAGACTGCCATTCCGAAGGAACGGGCAGTGGCCTCCATCACCATCTGTCAGTCAAAAGGGAGTCTGGTTCAGATCCCTGAATCCGGAGTAGCAGAGACTTGTGACTCATGGCATCCAGTGCAGTGATGCAAACAATCCCGGAGAAGTCTGCAGGGGGGCCCTGGAACAGTTCTCTCTTCTTTGTAAAGAGCAGGGTGCCCTGGAATGGGTTTGCCTCAAGTGAGGTTGCAGTTCCAGCGGTGTCAGGTGAGGTCTTGCCGGCCCTTGAAAATCTGGGGGAGAGGGTGTAAGTTTCATGCTGGACTGTACCCATATCAGCAGCAGGTCTTCAAGATGAGCAGCCTCTGGCATGTTAGAATAGTGTAGGTAAGGGAAGTCGGCACGCCAGATCCGTAACTTCTCGATAAGGATTGGCTCTAAAAGCTGGGTCCGTGGGGGGTGGGGGTGAAGCGGGGCTGGGCAAAAGTGCCCAGGGGTCGGCGGCGGTGACTCTGGGCTTGCGCCAGGCCCTTCCTGTGGATTGCCCCATTTGTGCTGGCTGCTTAACCCAGCTGGCATCCCACATTGTCGGGCAGCTAGCAGCTGACTTAGAGCTGGTGCAGACTGGGGGATTCCAACTGTTTAATTAAAACAAGGCATTGCAAAGGCCCAAGATGGGTGCAATGTGATTTTTGCCCAGTGCTCTGAATGTCAAAGTGAAGAAATTCAGTGAAGCATGGGTAAATAGCAGGAGTAACTGCGTCTTTCTTAAGGTACCCAAATGCCTCATAATCTAATTAGTGATGCCTGTGAATGGATGAATGAGATTCCCACTCTCCCTGCCTACTATCTAATGAAACCACAGCCAAGGGAGCAGGCTTGGCAGAATTAGAGGGCAAAGAAGACCCTGTTGAGCTTCACTTTAGTCTGGTACTATGAAGAGACACGAGTGGTGCAGAATAAGTGGGAGACCTCAGCCGCCAGTGAAATACCACTGCTCTTATTGTTTTTTCACCTACCTGATGAGGTGGGGGAGAGCCCCACTGGGGCTTTCACTTCTGGTTCCAAGCACCCATTCTGGGGACAATGTCAGGTGGGGAATTTGACTGGGGTGGTACACCTGTGAAAGAGTAATGCAGGTGCCCTAAGGTGAGCTCAGGGAGGACAGAAACCTCCTGTGGAGCAGAAGGGTAAAAGCTCGCCTGATTGTGATTTTCAGTATGAATACAGACCGTGAATGTGAGACCTCATGAGCCTTCTGGCTTTTTGGGTTTTAAGCAGGAGGTGCCAAAAAAACGTACCACAGAGATTGCTGGCTTGTGGTGGCAAAGCGTTCATAACGACATTGCTTTTTGATCCTTTGTCAACTCTTCCTCTCATTTTTGAAGCAGAATTCACCAAGCATTGGATTGTTCACCCACTAATAGGGAGTGAGCTGGGTTTTAGACCATTGTGAAACAGGTTAGTTTTACCCTACTGATGGTGGTGTTGTGATAGTAATCCTGCTCAGTGTAAGAGGAACCGCAGATTCAGACATTTGGTGTATGTGCTTGGCTGAGGAGCCAGTGGTATGAAGCTACCATCTGTGGGACTATGACTGAATGCATCTAAGTCAGAATCCCACCTAAACATAATGACACTGCAGCAGCTCAGTTCTCCAGTTGACCAGGGATAGCCGTCCTCACGTTCAGTGAGGAGTGCCATTCATCACTGGATCAGAGCATGGACGGAAGGGAGCCACTGCTCTCAAGCAATGCACCACACGTTCATGGGGGACCAGGTACTAAATCATTTATAAATGACTTGATTCTGGGTCAGGATTTCATATGTAGCAGAGTAGCAAAAAACTGTGATATTTAGAAAGTCGGCCCTCAATTTGTCACAGGCTGGGGGACAGGCTCCACACCCTCGCGAGGAGGGGAGACCCACCGTTGTCAGGCCTGCCCCATGACCCTCCTCCCTTATGTCCAGATCGCCGGTTGGATTTTGTTAAGAGGTAGAGGCGGGGTCCGGCCTGGGGGAGAGGGAGCATTGTCCAGGCACTCCCTAGCGGTGAGGCCTCCCATGTGGGCGAAGGTCCCCTTGTCGCCCCTTCGCATTGCCTCCCTGGTACCTCATTCCAGATAGTCGAAATGTGTGTGGACATGGAGGGGGCTGAGGATAGAGTACTCAGGCTTAAGGGCCGTCACTAGAGGGGGCGACCTGGCTGCGGTTCCACTGTTTCCAGGAGAGGGCCGTAGGTTATCCGGGGAAGCCAGATCCGGGTGACCCATTCCGCAGGCTATCCCCCTCCCTGTGAAGGGCCGATGGGGCTGCTGTGTCATCTCGCACCCAGGGCCTGCCAGGGGAGTCTGCCCTCAGCCCTTGTGGGCCTAGGGCTATCCTGGGAAGCCAGGTCTGCGATCCCATCTTCCCAGCCCCCATGGAAGCTGAGATAGGACCATCATGGCATCTCACTCACATCCAGGGCCGGCCAGGAGGTGTTGGGTCGGCTTTCCATCCTTCACCCAACACCGTGGGGATGCCATTGTGCGAACAGCACCACCCAGGAGACAAGGGGCCACGTGCCAGGAGGCTCGAAGTGACACATGTTTGTTGGAGCATCATGTCATGGAGGATAGAGACGGAGGTGCACCACAAAAGGCATGGGGATACTGGGGATGCAGAGCCATCTACCCTGCAAGATTGAAATCCCTAGGTGCAGGGCAAAGGGGAGAACTGGCATCACGGAAGTCTGAATTAGAGAATGTCTGAGGCCTAATGGCCGATCAGAGTTTCATGAGGCTGGGAAGGATCAGAGGGAAGTTCCCCTGAGAGGCTCCGAGGGCATACATGATCCAGCACGATTTGGCAGCCTTCAGAAGACATCTAAGCTGGGGAAAGAGCTCTCTCTCTCGGCTGGGTGGAAGTGAAAGCCGGGAGGGGGGTCTATCCTGATGGAAGTCCGGAAGGGGGGGGGCGGAAAGTGGGCGGTCTGGGAGAGCTAACGCTTGGGTGCGAGGGTCCAGATCATGCCCCTCCTCTGAGACAGAAGTCCAGAAGGGGGAGAGAGACTGCAAGTAGCCAGAACTGGTGAGCTCTTGCCTGGGTGAGGGTGTTAGACAGAGCCCCACATGGCAGAAGTCCATAAGGGAGCACCAGGCGGATGGTGGCGGGGCCTGGAGAGTGAGCTCATGCTTGGGTGAAGACATCCAACCTCACCCAATACACAATGGCGTTCCTGAAAAATCGCAAAGTCCCCAGAGGTGCTCTGGATCGGAAAGCAGGGGGACACAGAAGACCTCTTGAGAACGGATCTGCCCCTCAGCGGCCAAAGGGTCTTACAGAGAGAAGCACCCTGAGAGGCCCCAGTAAGATTAAGCAGCCTGCAGGAGACCTGCAGGAGATGGGGACAGTGAAGACTCGGAAGTCCTCATGAGAGTGAATCTGCCCCTGGTAGGCCAAACGGAATTCCATGAGGCTAGTCGCACCCTGCGTGTTTGCTCCTCAGTAGGGCCAGAATACACACACGATCTGGCACAGTTTAGCAGACTTCAGGAGTTAAGGGAAGATGGAGCAGTGTGGCTTGTCCTGTCAAGTGCTAGTCCGCATCTGGGTCCCATCCCCGGGGGATGTCCTCTCAGGTGGCTGGGCAGGGTCAAGGCACCTTCTCGGGCCTGTTCCACCCAAGTGGACGTCCTTATAAGAGCGGATCTGCCCCTCGGCGGCCTATGGGTTTGCTGCCCAGAAGGGCCAGAGGGCTCATGCGATCCAGCATGATTTGGCAGCCTTCAGGAGTTAATGGAAGATGAGACAGCTCTGAGTGTCCTATTAGAGTGCGTGTTCTGTCCCAGCCACAAGGGACATCCTGCCAGGTGTCTGCGTGGGGTTGAGGCACCTTCTCGGGCCTTATCATTTTCACGTGCCCTCTTGGCGGCGACTTGACATTCGAATGTCTGCTCTTTCAACTTTCGATGGTGTTTTCTGTAACTACCATGGTGACTATGGGTAGTGGGGAATCAAGGTTCGATTCCAGAGAGGGAGCCTGAGAAATGGCTACCACTTTAGAGGAAGGCAGCAGATGCGCAAATTACCCACTCTGAACTCGGGGATGTGGTGATGGAAACTGTGCAGGACTCTTTTGAGGCCCTGTAATTGGAATGAGTACATTTTAAATCGTTTAACGAGACTGTATTGGAGGGCAAGTCTGGTGCTGTAATTCCAGCTCCAATAGCATATATTAAAGTTGCTGCAGTTAAAAATGTCTTAGTTGGATCTTGGGATCGGTCTACCACGAGGTGAGCCTGCCTATCCCATCCCCTGCCTCTTGGCACTCCCTCAATGCTCCTGAGTGTCTCACGGTTCCGAAGCGTTCACTTTGAAAAAAATTAGTATGTTCAAAGCAGGCCGGTCTCCTGAATACTTCAGCTAGGAATAATGGAATAGGACTCTGTTTCTGTTTTGTTGGTTTTTGGAACTGGAGCCAGGACTAAGAGGGATAGCCGGGGGCATTTGTATTGTGCTGCTAGAAGTGAAGTTCTTGGACTGACGCAAGACGAATGAAAGTGAAAGCATTTGTCAAGAATTGTTTCATTAATCAAGAATGAAAGTCAGAGGTTCAAAAAGGATCAGATACCATCGTACTTCCGACCATAAACCATGCCGACTCCTGATCCGGCTGCGTTATTCCCATGAGCCCCTGGGAATCTTATGTGAAACTGAAGTCTTCGGGTATGGTGCTCCAGGGGGAGTATGGTTGCAAAAATGAAACTTAAAGAATTGATGGAAGGGCACCAGCAGGAGTGGAGCTTGCAGCTTAATTTGACTCAACATGGGAAACCTCACATAGCCCAGACACGGACAGGATTGAATGCTCTTTCTCGATTCTGTGGGTGGTGGTGCATGGCCGTTCTTAGTTGGTGGAGCGATTTCCCAAAACGAAGGTGACTCTGCCATGCTAGTTTATCCAGCCAGTATACCAAAACCTTTAGGTGGTTGTTGATATGCAGTACGTCACACAGATGCTTCCTGTGCAAGGATTAGGGCGTAAAGGTGACATCCGGACATATCCTCAAAACTCCTTTGCCACCAGTCCAGATGCCGTTTTTGATCATCTGTCTTATTGCCTGAATTGTTGCTGGTTACCTAGCCATTCAAACAAGTGCCTCATTGGGGTGTTTTGACTTTTCTTTTTTTGCTTTAAATGGGATTGTTCCCAAGTTTCTCAAGTGCAGAGGAGATATTATGAGCTCCTTCATATGGAATCTCCTAGACCCTCTGCTGTTCCTCCTGTTTTGGTTGCTTTATTGGGTGCTCTTTCTTCTGCATCTCAGGCCCCAGATTCTCAGCCCACTGCTCCTAAAAAAACTGATAGGTTTTATAAAGTGCCTCATGGCTGCAAATTCCTTTATAAGTGTTCATCTCCTGACCCTTCAGTGGTTTTTGTGACATCCAACAAGCCTTCTAAATTACTGCCTTCTGCCTGACTTCTTCCTTCTGATAAAGGCAGCAGGACTGTGGTAAGGCTGAGTAAAAAAGTTTATACTTCAGCCACCCTAGTCTTTCGGGCTATTAATTATGAAATTCATATGACCAGATATGTTTTGGCTGTCCTTTCTCAGGCTTGCCAGGTTATTTCTGACCTTCCTGATTCTGAGGGAGACTTCTGCCTTGTCTCTGTTAGGGGCTTCATCCCAGGTAGCCCACCATTACATCAAATGTAGTTATGATGTAGCAGGTGCTGCTTCTGGCTTTGTGTTGAGATATTCCTAGGTACAGCTTCAGCCTCTGCATGATGATATTAAGGCTAAATTGATGGATGCTCTTGTGAGCAATAGAGGTTTGTTTGGTGCTGCTGCAGCTGATTTGTTCAAGTCCCTGCAGGAGAGAGAGGCAAGGAGTTACAGGACCTGAAAAATATTTTTGTTTCCCCTGTGCCAAAATTCCAGAGAAACTATCCTGATATACCAGCCTTTGTTAGAAAGCAGTCTTGTCTTCCTCCTAAAGGCAAGAAGGGTGGTAGGAGGGTTCCCTCAGCTAAGTCTACATAGACCCGTCCTGGTCCGATGTCTTCCTTTCCTGATAAACCAGGTGCAGTCTAACTACCCGATTCTTCCGTGCCACATTCCTCTCTCACATCATCTTTTTCTGTCTCTTCCTGTCTGGTTAACCATAACTCAGGATTCCTGAGTCCTTTCCATCATTTGCCAGGGCTATTTCATGGTTTGGAAATCCCCCCCCCCCCTTCATACTGGGCATTCCTCAGCCATCTCAAGACCAGTTGAGCTCTTTTCCAGAGGTACTTCAGGGTCTTCTGATTCAGGGAACTCTTCAAGAGGTTCCAGCTGCTCAAAGGGAAAGGGGGTTTATTCCAGAATGTTTTTGGTCCCTAGAAAAGAGGGCACTTGGAGACCCATTCTGGATCTTTCTTGCCTAAATACTTTTCTGAAGGTTGCTTCCTTTCGAAAGTTATCCCTTCAGACTTTGTTCCCTCTTCTGCATCCTCAGGTGTTTATGGTTTGTCTGGATCTCAAGGATGCTTGCCTCCATATCCCTATTCATCCCCTTTTCAGGAACCTTTTGTTTCTCTGTTATTTCCTGGCATTTTCAATTCTCTGCTTTGCCCTTTGGCCTCTCTACTGCCCCCAAGAGTATTCAGCAAACCTCTAGCTCCTGTTATTGCTTTTAGCAGGCTCAGAGGCATTCAGGTCTTTCCTTATCTAGACAACCTGCTTATTCAGGCCTCCTCTCCAGACATTCTTTTACAGCACCTTCAGTGGGTCATCGCTGTGTTGCAAAGCCTGGGGTTCACTGTAAATTTTCAAAAGTCCTACTGTCCCAGTCATGGGATCATGTTTTTCTGTGATGCAGGACCAGAGTGTTGTTATGCTGCCATCCCTGCCTCTTCCAAGGCTTTGACTCTGATTTTCCTTTTTTAGTCCCTTCTTCCTGTGACCTTGATTTCAGCCAAAGAATTTCTAAGGACACTGGGATTCACAACATTCACCATTCACCTTTGCTTCCCTTCACCAGATTGCAAATGAGGAAGCCTCAGTGGCTACTACAGTCAGTTTGGCTTCAGCATGCTCATCCTTTAGTTTCCAATCCCTCTTCTTCCTTATCTCAAGTTGGAATTTCAGTGGTGGAATCACCAACTGACTTTGGATCCAGGCCTTCTTTTTCAACCCCCGTTTCCCTCTCAGGAGCTGTTAACAGACACCTGAGAATGGGGGTTGGGGAGCTTCCTTCAGAAACCTAAAGGTGCAATGCCTTTGGTCTCTTCAGCAGCAGAAGGAGCACATCAATATTTAGGGGATGAGAGCTCTTCTGTTGTCACTTATCCCTGTTTTCTTCAGCGCTGTAAAGATCTTTACAGACAACACCACAATGATGTGGTATGTCAGCAAACAAGGGGGGACGCAGTCCTGTCTGCTTTATGGATTGGCACTCCAGGTTTGGGAGTTAGCGATTCAGTACCAAGTCACACTAAAGGCAGTGTACATTCCTTCAAGTCAGAATCCCTGAGCAGGTCCAGAACAAAATGTCATGGGTTACTGGTTCACAGAGATGTGTTTCTGGACATTATCCACCAGTGTAGGTATTCCTCAAGTAGATCTCTTTGCCTCCCCTCTGAACAGGCAGCTTCCTCAATTTTGTGACAGGACTTCATGTCTTGTCACCTGCAAGGCAGGCGGACACCCTATCTTTTCATGGAAGGGGATGTTTCTTTATGCCTTCCCCTCCCCTTCCTCTCATTCCAAAAGTCCTGTGCAAGATAAAATAAGATGCTTCCAAAGTCTTGCTGGTAAATCCCTTTTGGCCCAGACAGCATTGGTTCCCTCTTTTTCTGCACTTAGCCAAGGGCATTCTTTACAAGTTACCTCACAGGGTGGATCTTCTTACACAAGACAAGAGATCTCTCGTCCATCCCCACCTGTCCACTGTTCAGCTTAGACTGTGGGTGACAGGATTTGGATTCCCTGTAGGCACCTTTTTTTTCTGAGGACGTGCTTTGGGTTCAGCTGGAGGCCAGGAAACCCACTACTAGGAAATCTTACTTGTCGAAATGGAAGAGGTTTTCTGTTTGGTGTCTTTCTTGTAACCTCGGCCCACTTACTGCGGATGTTCCTTTGGTTTGTTCTTATTTGTGTGAATTGCTCGATGCTGGGTTGGCATATTCTTCTATTAAAGCCCACCTGTCGCTTTCATGTTAGGACATGAATAAAATCTTCGTGGGTTCTGTTCAAATAGCTTTATTGTATGCAAACATGTTACTATTGTTGACTATAATGACTATGATCATGCATGCTCACTCCCATGCTGCTCTTTCAAAATGGCATTAAGGTTATGCACATGTGCGTGTTATATACGTGCACATACATCCTCGTATGCTTCTTATAAAGATACAAGTACACACACTTTGCACTCTGAGCTACAATCCTCCCTCTTTGAGAAATAGACCATACAATTGTTGAGACTGTTTGACATGCAGAAATCACAGTTAATCTATAGGCATGCATTATACAATGTTCAACGTCCACGTTGCTGCATATTTCACACTTGGTTTAGACATTCGTCCATATCGTGTGACATAAAACTGGGAATTAGATTTAACAACTGGGACAGTTTCTGCAAAATGATTGACCTGTTGAATGTTCAAATCACTTTCTGGAATAGAATCAGACTTTTGAACGCATTCTGGTCTGGAAAAACAGTGTCTGACTCATTCTTAGATTTAGAGTTTGAATCACAGATACAATGTTGTGATTGCATTGATGATGATGGTTCTTGTACATGAAGATGATGATTGCGATTCTCCTATACTCACCTCCTTCGGAATTTGCCAAGTAAGATCTCAGCTCTGTACAGTTGCCCATAATCTGTCCTATTCGATCAAAACCTTTCATTGTCTGGATCCATACTCTCTCTCCTTCCCTCAACAGACGGAGTAATCTGCTCCATCTGTCATAACTAGATTTCTGGTTATTACATTTCTTAAATAGTTGAGTCTTGATGGTTTTACTGTTTTTAGATTTAGGCTGCAACAATCTTGATGAAATAGGTCGTGTAGTTCTGGTTTGCCTGGAAAGTAGTCTTTGAGCAGATAAGCCAAGAATATCATCATGGGGTATGTTTCTGAGATTAAGTAAATTCAAGAATACATCAGTATTGTCGCGCTTTGACCTTCCAGTTAACTGCTTTGCACTCTGTACTTTGTGCATATCACTAGTAGTGCTGAATATCCTCAGTCCAATGGTCTAGATGAACGAGCAGTACAGAGTGCAAACCAGTACAGTATTGTCACACTTTGACCTTTCAAGTAACTGCTTTGCACTCTACTTCTCGTTCATTTAGACCATTGGACTGAGGATATTCAGGACTACTAGTGATATGCACAAAGTCTCATTCTTTTGCAAATTTCTGAAACAACTGGCTATTGAATTGAGTACCATTGTTGGAGAAAAGTTTGTGTGGACTACCATGAACTGAGAAATGACGTTCCAGCTAGGTAAGAACAGTAGTTGAGAGTTTGGTAGTAGATCAATCTCAAACCAGTTTGCATAAGAGTCCACCAAAAGTAAGTAGTGTTTATTGTTCCACTCAAAGCTATCAGTTGCGACAGTAGATCAAGATAGTTCAGGAATTGAATGTAGCTGAAGCGGTTCTCTTGACAAATGCGGTCTAGTACTGTTGCATACTGAACAAGACGAAAGAACTCTATCAGTCTCTTTTGATAATGTAGGCCAGAATAGCAATTCTGTGGCCCTTCTCTTAGTGGATGTGGATCCTGTGTCACCACAATGCAAATTTTGAATATATTCTTGTAAGGAAGCAGGAACAACAATTTTAGGACCTTTGAAAATAATGCCATCTTCCATCAACAATTCGTCTTTGTAAGGAAAATATGCTTGCACCTCAGGTGATACACTAGATTGCCTTGATGGCCATCCAACATTAATATAATGATTGAGCTTCTGTGAAATTGTCTGTGTGATCTCTTAACTCATCAAGTCTAGTGGTGGAAAAATTACACACTGACATCACGTCAAAGTCAAAAGTCTCAGCATCAAGCTGTTCTGTAGTATTTCTAGGAGATCTGGATAAAGTATCAGCCAGATAAAGCAAATTGCCTTTAGTGTAGACCAATTTGAAATGGTACTTTTCAATTTGAGCATCATTCTATGTAATCTCGCTGGAGCAGAATGCATAGGCTTCTTTAGAATAGTGACTAGAGGTTGATGATTAGTTTCAGTCTGAATAGCTGGTTCATAAATGTAATAATGAAACTTTGAGCATGCAAATACTATGGCCAAAAGCTCTTTCTCAATTTGAGCATATTACATCTCAGTTTGGGTTAGTGTTCTAGTTGCATAAACTACTGGTCTGCCCTCTTGAAGTATGACTGGGCCTAGGCCAAATTTTGAAGCATCACAGGAAAGAATAACTGGTTTGTTCACATCGTAGTATCTTAACATAGGTGGGGTGGTAATTTTCTGCTTAAGGTCTTCAAATGCCTTCTGATGATCCAGCCAGCCATGACCATGCAACATTTTTGCATGTTGGCTCTCTTATAGATGCTGTTAACTCACTGAAGTCTGGTATAAATTTGCCTAAATAGTTGACCATGCCCAGAAAATGCTGTAAAATTTGTACATTGTCTGCCGCTGACATCTCTAGAATAGCTGCTTGCTTGGTCGGGTCTCAAGCATGTACTTGTAAACAAATCTCCTACGTATGCAACTTCTGGAAGTCTGAATTTGCACTTCAGTGGATTGAGCTTTAAGTTTACTTCACATGCTCTGTCAAGTACTTTCTTGAGGTTTCTGTCATGCTCAGCTTCACCATTGCCTCCAACCAACAGATCGTCTACTGTTGTGGGACAAGGATAACCAAAAAAAATTTGATTCATAGATTAGTACTAGGCTAATGACCCTTGTGGGCCATTTTCAGCCTAGCCAATTACCCCATGTGAGAATCAAACCCTGTACCTTATGTTTGTAAAGTAAACACCTTAACCATTATGCCAACCTCCCATGTTGAAAAACTTCACTTGCAGAATTTATTTCAGATGGCATCCTTAGGAATCTAAATCTGACAAACAGAGTACCAAAAGTAGTTAGAAGTGATGATTTGCAATCGGGCATCAGTTGCCAAAATGAACTCTCTGCATCCAAAACAGAAAATACAGTGGCATTCGGTATTAACTGTGCGCATTGGATGATAGAGTCTTTAATGCTTTGCTCAAATCTCTTGGAGCAGTGTTTGAGCCTTTCTTGTGAGGGGCTACCATGGACAATATCCATTCATTTGGTTCTATGACTGGACAAATCACACCTTGCTACACCATTTTATCCAACTGAGCTTTTACTTTATCTTGCATAGCTATTGGAACTCTGCTTGCTGGTCTGACTACTAGAGTGATTTCTGGGTCTAACTTCATGAAATATACAACTAGAACCTTGCCCAGTTTGTCATCGAAAACATCAGCATACTCTGAGAAAATGGCTTCGGAGAAATTGGGACTCGGAACTGCACTTACATGATGAACTTTTTTAGCAAAAGAAAGCAGATTCATTTTTAAGCTATATTTGAGACCCAGTAAAGATTGCACTGGCCTTCAGACTACGTAGAATAATAAGTTGCAACAATTCTCGGCCAAATAACATGAAAGTATCACTGAACTTTCATTCTGAATTTCTTCCCCTCCATAAGCAAGAAGTCTTGCACTACTTGTTACATTGAGTTGTTCGTTAGTTCTCACTTTTGCAAATGTGTCTGTTGACATAACATTACACTTTGACCCAGTGTCTTCTTTGAGCTCTGTGGATTTTCCATTAATCCGGACTGTACAAAACACTTCACTTCTTGTTAATAAGTTTACTGCATCAACTATTTCACCATACACTGATGCACCATCTACATAGAAAGCTGACTGTTTTGGCTCTACTTGATCAACTTGCTTTTTTGTGCGACCTTTCTGTACAACTATGTGAGGCTTACTTGATTTACAAAACTTTTGGAGATGGTTCCATTTATTACACTTGTAACATTGCTGACCAAATGCTAAGCACTTTTCACTTTTAGACTCCTGATTCGCACCACAATTGCAACAGTTAACAATAAAGCTAGACTTGGGTTTTGCTGATTCACGTGTGTGTGACACTGAGCTAGTGTTGGAGTTTGCACTTTTCCGGGAACTTTCTAGAAAACCTTGTGACTTCTTTGGAAATCTTGTAGCTGCCATGTGCTTAGGCCTACTCTTGTTTGTCACGTGTTGCATACTGTCTACATGTGCTCTGGAGCCCACTGAACCCATGCTTTTGTCACTCACAAGCATACTTGTATGTTTTTCTGTCACCTCATGGATTTGACAAATTTCTATGACTTTGCTCAACGTTAAGTCACTGTCAAGAAGTAAAATCTTTCTTACAACAGCACTATTAATACCACATATAAGCCTGTCCTTTATCAGCTCATCTTTTAGATCACCAAACCAACACGTCTTAGCTCTGTTTCTCAAGTCAGTTATATAAGCTGCAAATGTTTCCCCTGGTTTCTGATCTGTTGTGTAAAACAAATGCCTCTCTAACATAACATTCATCTGGAGGTTGCACATTTCTCTAAACTTGCGCTATAAACACTCGAGGTCTTCCCTTGATTCAGCTTGTACAGCAATATAGCACTCTGCACCTTCTCTTTCATACACTGCTGGTGCATACACAAACGAATGCTGTCTTTCAAGCTGCTTGTATGAAAATATCGTACTCTTGCCCAAATATTCTCCAGTACTCTGCAATATTCTGATTAAACACAAGTGGTAGGGGGTTTCAAAATCCGTCTGCCATATTAACACATACCAGCAAATGGGTTTTTTTGCAAATAAGCATGAATATACACACAAACATGCAGAAGTTTCTGGCATAAACAGAAATTGTCCAGTGCATTTGTGCTCTGAACTTATATTCTCGTTGGACTTTTCGGAATTATGCGAATGAACGAACTTGTACTTCCGAATAACTGGACTTTGCAAAATAAACTTCTCTGGCTTTTCGATGCTTTCAAAATATTATCGGTAAAGGCAGAAATGCTAAAGTCATTCACCATCACTTGTTAAAGTCGTCACTCTAAGAAACATTCGATAACTATAATGCAACTGAATAACTCACGAGCACTGTGATATTCTTGTAATGTCGTCTTTTGCAAGAAGACACCTCTTAGTGTAAGAAACATGTCAAGCAACTGCACAATGCGAATTAATCGAACATCTGTTACCCAAAACTCAATAACTTTCAAAGTAACTGCATACAGCACACTGAAATGTCCCCAAAACGGCGGTACCTTTTTAGGCAACTCTTTACAGTACAAGAAGCACTCTGTAATGGTGGCACTTTGTGAATAGACATACCCAGCACAAGAACTTTTCGAAATAGCTGCACTTTGACTGGATTGCTTGAAATAGTTGCACTTTGCACACAATGAACTCTTTGAGGTACATGCACAGTAATAAGCACACACTGTAAGCCGTTTTACACACTCTGAGATACCTCGAATAACTTTAGATCTGAAGTAGGAACTTCATTTGTCAGCAACCTTTGGGATACGGATCCGATCCGGCAACTTCTATCACAGCATAGATCCGAGCTCCTAGCTCCTCCCTTTACCCATAATCCCCTACCAACCCTGACTGACCTCAGATCTAGTTTGCCGCTCTTCAAGCAACAGCTAGATTCCAGAGCTCTTGGTCAAATTTTGTGAGAAAAGAAAGTTTTCAATTTTTTCTTGTACTCTTTTTGAGCGAGTGTTTGTGTGTGTGTTTAGGTGTCCCTTAGCCCTAATTTCACTCTTTTTAGCTTGAATTAGCTTAATTTTGTATCTTTTATTTCTCCTCCCTGCCCTCGCTGGTCGCAGTGTGTGTGTGTGTGTGTGTGTGTGTGTGTGTGTGTGTGTGTGTGTGTGTGTGTGTGTGTGTGTGTGTGTGTGTGTGTGTGTGTGTGTGTGTGTGTGTGTGTGTAGGGGCCTAGCGGGTGTGTTTTCTTTTAGTGATGTTGGAGGCCCCTAAAGCCATTTTTTCGAAATGCACCGAGTGTGGTCACAAGTTTTCACCAGCTGATGGCCACACTCTGTGCGTTAGGTGCCTTGGGGTTGAACACCTCTCCTCGGGTTGCTTGCGCTGCGTTCAACCCCAGGGCACTTAAGGATTGGAGGTCGAAGCTGGGTCTGGCGGGCCTTTTTCCCCCAGACCCTGCTCCGGCCTCCGGTACTTCTGTGACCGCTACCCAGTCCTCGGTAGCGGCCATTCCTGCCCCCCTCCCTCCGACCAGGACTCAACCTCCCACTATGGCTTCAGAGGTGAGGGAGACCAGAAAAGAGAAGCGGAGGGAGAAGCACCTTAAGCGGCGGGCCAAAGATTCCTCCTCGGCCCCGCCTGCCAAACTGCTTCTCCCTCCAAGGTTTCTGGTTCGCCTCCTCCTCTGATCTGATCCCCTTGCTTCTCACCGGGACCCGAGGATGAGGTGACCCAGTCCCCGTCAAGGTCATCGAGGCGGCACTCCAGGCCTGCCTCGGTGGCCTCCTCGAGGTCCACCTTCAGTATGTCAGATGCGGACATGGACCGGATGATGAGGTTCATCCAGGCCCAGATGCAGATGGGAGTGCTCTTGCCTCCCCCCTCCCCCCCTCCAGGGGGGAGCTCGACCCCCTTTTTTGCTCCTATCGCTCCTTCTCCGACCTGCCTTCCGGGTTCGGAGCTGTCGGAGCCGAGCCGCGTTGGATCCGGGGGTGGGTCAGAGCCGACCGTGCTAGGCACTTCGGCTCCGACGATTCCCTCGAGTTTGTCGGATCCGACCTCTCGGAGCCTTGGGCCGAGCTTTAGATCCGAGGGACTCGGTGTGCTTTCGGTCCCGTCCCGGTCGGAGGGCGCGGGTCCTTCGGATCCGATAGTCTCGGCTCCGGGTCAGATCCCCGCCTCGGATCCGAGTGGGAGTCGGATCTCGGATCCGTCAGAGAGCAGCACCCCCTCAGCTTTCGCGGTGGTGGAGAGGGTACTATTGAGTGCATCCAGGCCTCCGGTCCTGGCTTCGGCTCCCCCCTGCACTCCCTCTCAGCTGGTCCTGGCTCCCCTCACCCGTCCTTTGGGGCAGCCTGCTTCAGCGCCTCTAGGTGTTCCATTGGAACAGGATATTGCTGGTGAGGACTCCTCGGACAGCCCCCCCCCCCCCCCCGAGGAGGTTCCTTGCAAGTCGAAGTGCAATGAGTCCCTCACAGAAGATATGGACTGGGATGAAGGGGAAGGCCCCCCAAGGTCACCCCCGAGGATGTCTCCTTTGGAGACATCATGGAAATGCTCTGAATCGGGGGGGGGTGGTCTGCCCCCAAGGCTTTCTCCGACGAGTCCGTATTCCTAGAGGCATTCGAGGCAGGGCCATCTACCTCTTGGGTGTCCCCTCCCCCCGACCCCTTGGTGGATCTTATAGCCACTAGAGCTTGGAGGGAGCCGGACACCGTAGAGCCTGTTCCCAAGCACCCGGACAAAATCTTGAGCCCCCCGTCAGAGAGAACCCATTGGAGCAGAGGTCCCCCTGTGGATGCCATGTTGGTGGCGGCAGCCACCAAGAGAGAGTTGGTTCAGGAGAGCCCCACGGTGCATCTGCTGAGCAAGGAGTCTCGCGCGATGGACCACCTTGGGAAGCAGGCCTTCAGTTCAGCGACCTTCTCCATGAGGGCCCTGAACTATATGGCACACGTCATTCGGATGCAGTGGGATCTAATCAAAGAATATGCTGCTTGCTGCCCAGGGTCCATGGAAGGGGACAAGCAACTGTACTCCTCGTGAATGTCCACCCTACGTTCTATTTCCAACACATCTATGCGGCTTTTGTCTCACGCCTCTGAGGGAGCTGCTAGAGCAGGCGGAGTCGGGCTGGTCATGAGGAGGCAAGCCTGGCTCCGACATTGTGACTTCTCAGAACCCTTTAAGGCATCATTTGCGAATGCCCCTTTTGATGGTTCTGCATTGTTTGGCAAAACCGTTCGCGACACCCTTGTCCAGAACGAGAAAGACGGGAAGACGTCTGCCGTCAGAGTCCGCTTCTCTGCTCCCCAGAGGTCCTTTGCCAAGAACCAAAAGGGTCAGAAGAAGATGTGGTTCCGGAAATCGCATCAGTCCTCTCGTGGCAGAGGAGGACAGGGAGGACGCCGCCCTAGAGGCAGAGGGGGTCCCAGGAATTTTGGGTCCAGAGAACCCTTCTCTGAGAGGCCCACGCAGAACCCCTGAGGGGGTTACCCGGCTGCTCCACTCTGGAGGCAGTCGGGGGACATTTTTCGAGGCACCTAGCAATGTGGGAGTCAATAACAACTGATCGCTGGGTGCCTCGTGTTATATCCAGAGGCTACCAAATTCCCTTTCTTGTAACCCCCAGAATCAGAAGCCTTCCCGATGTACCACCCAATCAGAGTGAGGTGGCTGCTGCAGAAATTCAGCAGCTCTTACAAAAAAGAGCCATCCAGCCCGTCCCCCCAGATCAGCTCGGATCAGGGTTTTACTCCAGGTTCTTTCTGGTGCCAAAAAAGACGGGGGACGCAAGGCCCATCCTGGACCTCTCTCTGTCTTGAACCTGGCAGTACCAAAAGTAAAGTTCCGGATGGTCACACTGCAATCTATTCTCCCACTACTGCGGGAGAACGACTGGATGTGCTCAATAGACCTCAAGGATGCGTACTATCATATTCTCGTAGACAGACGCTCCAGGAGGTTTCTCCACTTCCGGCTGGGAGCCAGCCATTTCCAGTTCAGGGCCCTTCCCTTTGGTCTCACCTCAGCCCCCAGGGTGTTCACCAAGGTCTTGGCAGCGATAGCGGCCCACCTGAGACTCCAGGGAATTCAGGTCTTTCCGTACCTGGACGACTGGCTCCTTACCGCCCCAACAAGGCATCTTCTTTGCTCATGCAGGGATTATTTCCTCAATCTGGCTCCACTCTTAGGGTTGACCATCAACATGGCCAAATCTTCCCTGGCTCCTACACAAGTATTGGATTTCATAGGGGCGAGGTTGGACTTCAGACTGATGCTTGCTTTCTTGACTCCAGATCAGCTTAAGAACCTGAGGTTGCACATGCAGGCCATCCTTCAACTTCAAGCTCCTTCGGCGGAATTGGTCCTGAGGGCTCTAGGGTCCATGGCGGCAGCAATTCCGCTGCTGCCATTGGCCCGGCTGAATATGAGGGTCATACAATGGACCCTCCAGATACAATGGTCCCTATCTCGCAATCCCCTGTCTCATCCCATTCCCCAAAGCAGGGTTTGCAAAAGGTCGCTCGTGTGGTGGCTCCAGTCCTCCGATCTTCACACGGGACGCCCCTTCTCGCTGCCTCTGCCAGTCACCACAGTGACCACGGACGCTTCTCGCTTGGGGTGGGGGGGCACTATTTGGGCAGAACAGTCCAAGGCACGTGGAACGACATAGAGACCTCATTGCATATCAACGTCCTGGAGATGAGGGCGGTGCTTTTGATGTTGGAAGCACTTCACAACCCTCTTCCGGTGGGGACGATTGCGGTACAGACGGACAACATGTCAGTTGTCTGGTACATCAACAAACAGGGGGGAACCAGGCCTTACCCTCTCTGCCGCGAGGTCATGAGAGTGTGGGAATGGGCGATATCCACCAACCGCTTTCTCATCGCAACGCACATTCCGGGACGGTCCAACATTTTAGCGGACAGGCTCAGTCGTACTATCCTGACTCCTTACGAGTGGTCTCTCAATCCTCTAGTGGCAGAGCAAGTATTTGCCCGATGGGGGCGACCTTGTTGCGATCTTTTTGCCTCTCCCGCAAATACCAAATGCAACGATTACTTCGCTCTGATCCCCCCTCCGGGGGAGTCCCCGAGAGACACTCTGGTTCATGCTTGGCCTCCCGGTCTGCTTTATGCATACCCGCCTCTGCCCCTGATGTTGAAACTATTGCAGAAAGCCAGTCAGTTGGAGAGCAAGATGATCCTCATTGCCCGATTCTGGCCTCGTCAGACATGGTTCCCTTACCTATGGTCTCACCTGATTCATCCGCCCTGGATTCTGGATCCCCTCCCGGATCTCATTTCACACCCCCTGGGTCTCCCTACTCCGAACCTGGCCAACCTAAAGCTGACGGCTTGGTTGCTCCAGTTCCACTCCTGATAAGGACTCCCAGAATCTCATCACCAGTCAAAGCCATTCTAGTAGCAGCTCACAAGCCTTCCACCAGGAGGGTCTATCATAGTAAATGGAAACGTTTTTCCATTTGGGCAGAGCACTGTCATTTAGATCCCTTTACGGCGCCGGTAGCGTCGGTTCTAGATTTTCTAACTTCTTTTTTTTCACCAGGGGGCTAGTTCTTCCACGGTCAAGTTGCAACTTGCAGCAATTTCACACTATCATGTAGGGCAGGAGTCAGGCCCGCTTATTACTTCCAAACTGTGTAAGACCTTCCTCAGGCCCCCGGTCAAAGAGGTGGTACCTCCATGGGATTTATCCCTAGTTTTACAGGCCTTGACTAGCCCCCCTTTCGAGCCGGCGGCCACTGTTGATCTTAAATACCTCTCTTGGAAAACGGCCTTTTTGGTGGCCATAACTTCAGCCAAGAGGGTCTCAGAACTCCAGGCTCTCTGTGTCAAACCACCGTATTTGGTCTTCCACCCAGACAGAGTTCACCTCAGGATCAATCCGTCTTTTCTACCTAAGGTATCTTCGGAAGCTAACATTAATCAATCTATTAATCTTGCAGTATTCTTCCCCAACTATCAAAACAAAGGAGAGTATAAGCTGCACTCTTTAGACGTGCACAGACAACTACGTTTTTATATTCACCAAACTACTGGTCATAGGCAATCTGATCAGTTGTTTGTCTCCTTTGCCAAAAAACAACTTTGGCAAGTCGGTTTCTAAAGTTACCCTCTCCCGATGGATGTCTAGTTGTATTCTCTTAGCATATCAGAGCTCGGGAAGGCCTGCACCCCAGGGAGTCCGTGCTCATTCTACTAGGGCCGTTGCTACATCGGCTGCTTTCAAGGCTAGGGTTTCTTTGAATGACATTTGTTTCGCAGCCACTTGGGCTTCATCTCATACCTTTATCAGCCACTACAAGGTACATATTGTCTCCCGAGGTAGGGCGTCTTTTGGCTCTGCAGTGCTCCGGAATATTCTTCCATGAAGGCCACCCAAGATTTAGGTAGCTGGGGACTCTGTCCCAAAGGTTGCTGATAAATGAAGTTCCTACTTCAGATTAAGAAGTTATGTACTCACCATAACGTTCCATCTGAGTAGGTATCTTCATTTGTCTGCAACCATCCCCCCTCCTTCCCCCTGACCAAAATGATCCTACTTGGGGTTCTTTAGATTAGTTCACTCTGGGACACAGTATTAGCTGTGCAATGGGGCAAACTTGATCTGAGGTCAGTCAGGGTTGGTAGGGGATTATGGGTAAAGGGAGGAGCTAGGAGCTCAGATCTATGCTGTGATAGAAGTTGCCGGCTCAGATCCGAGATCGGATCTGTATCCCAAAGGTTGCAGACAAATGAAGATACCTACTCAGATGGAACGTTATGGTGAGTACATAACTTCTTATTACGCCCTTGATACAATACAAAATCGTAGTTATGCCCAAACACAGCACTTTGCCCAAACACATGCAGCCACCTTGCTTTATTTTGGTTAATGTGCCCTTTTCTTTCTTATTATAATCGTTTTGCTCGTTTAAGCCCTTTGCTTTAAACATACTCATTTTCTGCTTTAAACATACTTGTTTTGTGTTACAGTTAATCGTTTCATCGAATACTTTTATCTTAAACATTTTTTTTAATTAACAAACTTTTCGTACTTTCCGCTTGCCTGATAATGTGGTTTGTGCCCATGAAATGCCCCTTTATTGTCTTTCGCTTCGAGTAAATAATTTGTTTTATTTCTCATTGCATTTGATTTTTTCTGGGTATGTTTGTGCTCTTTTTTTCTTGGTTTTACCCTTGCTGTCATGTTTACATTTCATGGCTTGGAATATTCTTCTCCCTTCCATCCCGGTTGTGACATCATGTTGCTTTTGTGTTAGGGCACGAATAAACAAATGTTCGTGGGTTCTGTTCAGGCAGCTATATTATATACAAATACATTACTATTGTTGACTTTAAACTGTAACTTAAGTAACTTATATAAAATTAATGACTATGATCATGCATGCTCACTCCGTAGCTGCTTTTTCAAAGTGGTACTAATGTTGTGCACGTGTGCTGGTTGTATACGTGCACATACAGCCTCACATGTTTCTTAAAGATACAAGCACACATACTTTACACTCTGATATACACCACCCCTTAGCTATTTCTGCTTGTCTGCCTTTAGCTCCTCCTTTGGCTTCTAGGTTAGAGGCCAAACAAGTTTTTTAAAGGCATCCTTCATATTAGACCTCCCAGGAAGCCTGTTCCTGCTTCCTGGGATCTTAATTTTGTTTTGGAGAAATTGACTTGGGTTCCTTTTGATCCTGCAACTTCAGCTTTCTTACAGCATTGATCTTGGAAGACTGTTCTTTTGTTAGCCCTTACTTCTGCCAGATGAGTGTCTGAGCTTCAAGCCCTTATGGTTGTTCCTCTTTTTTTGGTTTTTCATAAGTGTCTCTCTGTGCCAATTCTTCTTTTATACCTAAGGTAGTGAATGAGTTGTCTCTTAATCAGTCTATTAATTTGGCCACTTTTTTTCCCTTCTCCACAGTCAGCTAGTGAGAAGGTGTTGCACACTTTGGATGGGCATAGAGAAGTCAGATTTTATTTGGACAAAACTAGAGTTTAGAAAATCTGATCAGCTTTTTGTTTCCATCCTAGATCCTTAGGTTTGGCAGTTTCCAAGCAGACTGTTTTTTCTTGGATTTCTAATGCCATTTCTTTTTGTTGTTCTTATGTTAAGACCCTTCCTTCAGTGGTTAAAGCTCACTCTACTAGGGTTATGTCTTCTTCTGGTGCTTTTTTTCAAGGGTTTGGATACTAATTCTATCCATGAGGCAGCTACCTGGTCTTCGGTGCATACCTTTACCAAGCATTACAAGTTGGATGTCATATCCAGGACTAGAGCTGGTTTTACTAAGGCCATTCTTCGTGGGATCCTAGAAGGCTGTGTTGGCCCTTCTCCCTGTGCTTTCGCACATTCCCTCATGTTAAGAATACTACAATAGTAAAATGGAAGGACATAGTACAGTGGTGTAAAATCTTACCATAAAACTCTTTACTTTTGCAGTATTTGCTCCCTCTCTCCTCCCCCTGCTTTTTTGCACTTCTGGATGTGTATGTTACCCTCTGGTATCCGAGGGCTGCATTCCTCCTGGGGCCCTCACTTCTGAAGATGCTACATATGGATGTCACTTCTATGCCCTATGCCTTGCTCAGGGAGCATACATGTGACATACGGCATAGCAGTAACAACCTAAAGGCTTTCATATAGTGGCCAGATATCAGGCTACCCTTGGCAGGGGATCCCTCATGTTAAGAATGCTGCAACAGTGAAGAGAAAGATATCTACTGTTATGCTAAGATTTTACACAACTGTACTTTCTGCCTGTTGGTTTCTGTCTTTCTTTAAGATAATTGCAGCTTCTCTGTCAGTTGTTTTCCTCCTTGGGGGCTTGGGATCAAACTTGGATACAACTCCTATGTGACTAGGGAGGAGAAGGGAGAGCACTCCTTTCTTTATGGCTGTACTTTTTCCAGCTTTGGTAATTTATAGATGCTAGCCATCTCAATTCAACTTGGTGTCAAGCAGAGTTTATTAATCATATTTTGAGGGACCATTCTGTAGTGAATTGATAACTGGGTGCTTCCGTAGTTGTCTCTTAGTAGTTAGTTCACTTTTTTCTTAAGTTCCAATGATGAAAGCATGTACCCCTAGTCCCGTACATAGCCATGGTGATCCTAAACCATGTTTAAGGTAAACACCCAGTTTCAGAATCCCCAGAGCTTGCTGTAGACTCTCACAGTTCAGCTGCAGTGTTAATTTGCATTGCTGGAATGTTCCCAGGTTTATTCCCAGGCGGGTCCTGTACATGCATCAAAACAACCAATATGTTTCATGGTTGTAGGAGAGAGAATTTCTCAGGTGAGGCAAAAACCCTATGGCCCATTTCTTCCTGTCATGGAATTTCACGAGTTTGTCTACTTGTGATGAGAGTCAGGTGGTTGTGGAGTTTCCAGCTTGCTGGTCCTATGAGGTGGCCTACACACACGCTGTCTCATAGAGCACCTCCTTCCCTGCAGCAGCTCTTTGAGTTGTGATATACTGCCCTTTGAGAAAGCATACCTCCACAAGCTGAAATTTCTTTGCTTCACTGTGCAACTTGCACATGCTAGCTTTGTTTAATAGATTCATGCTCCATAGAGTAGACACCTATTGCTCCTGCTAGGTGTCACCCATGTGAACTGCAGCTGCCTCTTTTCCCAGGTATGTGCAAATTTGGCAGCTGCTCTTCACTCCCTTCCTCTCCTGCCACCAGCTACATGGACTGATCTGCTGTTCAAACTCACATCACGTGCAGCATAATTGGGACTTTATCCCTTTATGCCACTGGGATGGCCTAAACTGCTGCATCAGCCATGTTACAGTATTTTCAGTTGATATAAGTGTCTTCATTTTACCCAAGCCATTAAGATGCTTCCAGGAGAGACTTCAAGACTGCCTCACTGCATGCATTCTTGCTGTGATGGAGGATGCTCACTGAAGGGACCAGCCAGAGCATCACGCATGCAAGGCAAAACCTAGAGGCAAGTAATATATAGTACAATGCCAGGCCAAGATTAATGTCTGCATCCTTTCCTACATTTGCCATAGCTGTAGTGGTTTTCAAACCCTTATGCCTGGTGACCTTTGCTGATGGGTTGGTATCCTGTGGTGACCATGAGCAGAAATGCACTTTGTGGCACTTCATCCTGGTAGTAAGTCATGGTGTTGGACATGGGCTCTCAAGTCCCAGAACACATTCTGAGATCAAACTTAAGCTAATGGGGATTTCACTTCCTTCACCTCTTCCTGAACTGAAGGTAGCTTACCAGAAAAGGTGGAGTAGGCCTTCTCTGCCATCTTTGTGCTTGGTAGGCAGATGCCTACATTTTTCAGTTTATATTTTAGCAAAGTCATTTATTTTTCATTACATATTATGAAATGGATGAACAGTTTTGAGAGCCCACCATATAATTAGTGTAGTCTTGATGCTTTTGCCATGTGGAGTGACACCTTTCCTAGGTTTGCTTTACCTTTAGAACATTAGTTCTGGTTCCTGCTGCTGAGCTGCAAGTGTAGAGCTGTCACCACTTATTTTTCTACTTGTGAGGGAAGAACACAGATGGACATTTAGGAATTATTCAGAAATAGCTAATAGAGATATTCTTCCGCCTTCCCTTCATATGGTTTTGTTCATCTGCAGTCTGTTGATAAGTGAGTGAGTTGAAAGCAAAAAAGTGGTCCTTTAGCTTTTAATCAGCAAATGCATTTTCTTTGGAACGGGGACAAGATGTTCATCGTGTTATACTGCTGCAGTCATTACACTTGGGTTATCCTGCCATCAGGCGGTCCCGCAGTCGGCCAGAGTTCCAAAGTCTTGGTCCGTCATCGGTTGCTGTCGCTTATTCCCTGACGTCAGTGCACCAGGGTGGTATATAAGATGCATCCGACGCCATTTTCTTCAGTCTTTCTTGCCACGTGGTGCCCGAAGCAAAAGCAGTTCAAAGTGCCAGTCGGCCGACTCCTGAGATTTTCGAAGTCGAATTTCAGATCCGAAGTCTTCAATAAAGCTAAGTACCCCGTTGGGGAAACTTTTTTCTTGCCTCAGACCGATGTCAGAAAAAGTTAATAATTGTATTTCTTGTGGGAATTAAATACCTCATAAGGACTTTCACTCTTACTGTATTCCATGCCTAGGCCCTGATCACGACGTCACTAGTTGGCGGTTTTGTGCTAGATTTAACAAACGCACTATAAAACGACATTTTGATTTTGCTTTGCACTACTTTGGCCAAAGGTTCAGTTATACTATGCCGTCGGATCAACCGACCGCAATTCTGAAAAAGCACAAGACAAGGATAAAGACAGGCATCCGGGGTCCAAAACCAATGACGAAGCCTCTTCTAGGTCAGTCACCGGTTCACCGGTTCTCAGTGAGGCGCTTTCGCAGCCCCTGACACCCACTAACTCAGAGCCACAGGCCACCTCCGACTCCCACGTGGAGACAACTAGGCCTCTGGAAACTCAAGGTATTGGGCCTACGGAATCTAATCCCTCAGATGGGTCTGTCAGAGATTCTAGAGCATTGGATAGATGGGGAAGAAAGTTTAAACTTCTGCAACTTTAGCAGTAAGGGCTTTAAATTGCCAGTTTCACATGCTTAAGTACCAACAATATTTAATGGCACAGTTAAAACAGAAAATGCTTGCAAGCTCAGAAGCTCCTGACTATAAGGAAATGCAGGATTTATTGCATGGAGTTGAACAGGTGGGAAAACATACTTTGCAATGTGGTTTTGATTCTTTAGAGGCCTCTTGTAGAGCCGCAGTTACAGGTTCTGTGATTCGAAGACATGCTTGGTTAAAAGAACAGAGTTTACGTGATCATGTTAAGGCAAAATTATTAGATGCTCCTTTACAGCATGATACCTTGTTTGGTGTTAAGGCAGAAGAGGTGTTAAAGAAAATGGAGGATAAAGCTAAATCTATGCAAACAGTCAAAGATTTCATACAGGTACAGCCACCTCGATTTAGCAGAAATTGGCCTACAAAGAATTGGTCCTGTCCAGTGTCAGACAGGCCACAGCGAGGCAGATACAGACGCCCAAGAGGCAGATCTCAACCCCAAGGCTCTAACCGACAATGACAGTGGGGTACCTCAACCCCAAAAGGAGGTGAGGACAAGTCTCAACCTTACAGGAAACAGTCCCAATGACTTCCCCCTTCGTACGCCAAGCACTTCCCTTTTGGCAGCCCCCTTAGGGGGAAAACTACCACTTTTTTCTTAAAATTGGCAAACAATCACCCAAGACAAATGGGTTCCGAATATTGTGTCTCAAGGTTACAGGTTCCACTTTCACACTTTTTTTTCCAAGGCTAAAAGGAATGCCAAACCTGCCACAAAATCAATGGGCAGAGGCTCAAAAACAAATTTCAGCCCTCATGGACATGAGAGCTATTCAAAAAGTACCACAGCAGGAACAAGGACAAGGATTTTCCTCAAGACTCTTCCTGGTCCCCAGAAAGGACAAAGCCTGGAGACCCATACTAGACCTTTCAACTCTAAATGCTTACCTGGATGTTCCGAAATTCAAAATGTTGACTCTACAGCAGCTTCTTCCCATGCTGGGCAAGAAGGCTTGTTACTCTGACCTTCAGGAGGCATACCTGCATGTCCCTATCAGACAAAATTGCAGAAGATACCTCAGATTCAAAGCTGGTACAAGGCACTACCAATTCTCTGCACTGCCCTTTGGCTTATCTACTGCGCCCAGGGTCTTTACAAAGTGCTTGGCACCAGTAATTGCATTTTGCAGACAAAAAGGAATTCAAATATATCCATACCTGGACGACTGCCTCATTCCAAGCAGAGACAAAGGACATTCTTCTAAAGCATCTGGCATTTGTAAAAAGGTTGCTAATTTCTCTAGGGTACACGGTAAACGAAAAGAAGTTAGAACTGGTGCCCTCACAACAGATTACATTCCTGGGTGCCAGCTTAAATACAACGGCCCAGATGGCTTATCTCACGCCAGACAAACAAGGACAACTGACTCAATATTTTCAGTTACTGGCAAAAAAGTCCCATCTCCCTGCAAGAAAAATTCTGCAGGCCCTGGGATTCATGGCATCCTGCATACTACTAATTCCATATGCCAGACTGTATATGAGGAAATTACAATGGTATCTAAAAAGTGTTTGGACTCAACACTCTCACAGTTTAGAAGCAGTAATACCAATAATTCCCTGCCTACAACAGGAGTTTCGATGGTGGGCACAGGCATGTCACCTCAACAAGAGTCAGCCTTTCACTCTACCCACAGCCAGGCAGACACTAACAACAGATGCTTCGGATTACGCCTGGGGAGCACACATGGCAGGAAAATGTATTAGGGCAAGTGGACCCCACAGACCAAATGCATCTTCACATCAATCAAAAAGAGATGTTGGCTGTTCAAAATGCCCTAACAGCTTTCAAGGACCTTCTGCATCCAGGACAATTATTATTAAAGACAGACAACACCACACTAATGTGGTACATAAACAAGCAAGGGAACACTCATTCTTATCCCGTATGCAGGCAAGCCATGACCTTGTGGAACACAGCTGTAACTTATCAAGTTCATCTGCAAGCACAATTCCTGCCAGGAAGGAAAAATACTCTGGCAGATGATCTAAGCAGAAATATCATGGACCCTCACAAATGGAAATTGAATCCACAAATCTTCAGCATGGTAACACAAAAATGGGGATGCCCAGACATAGATCTTTTTGCCTCCCCACTGAATTGCCAACTACAAAAATTCTGCACAAGGACTTACCACACAAAAGCATGGAAAGTGGATGCTCTCTCGTTCAGCTAGAAAAGCCTAAAAGTTTATGCCTTCCCACCACTGCCTCTCCTTTCAAAGGTACTCCTAAAAGCCAGACAAGAAAAAACACAGATGATCCTGATTGCTCCAGACTGGCCACGCCAGCACTGGTACCCAATCTTAAAGAGCTTAGTTCAAGTCCCACCATGGATTTTGCCTCAAATTTCACACCTTCTGACTCAACAAAACAATCAGATTCTGCACGGTCAGCTCAAAACCCTAAACCTGGCTGCATGGTAGATTCATTAGTCAAACAGACAACATCTCTCTCTAAAGCTGTTAAGGATGTCATTTTGGAGGCCAGGAGGCCTAGCACCAGGAAATCGTACTCAGAAAAATGGAAGAGATTCTGTGCCTGGAACCAGGCTCAAAGCCTTGACCCTCTTGTCCCAAACATTCCTCAGATTTTACAATACTTAACTGAGATGCTGGACAAAGGCCTATCCTTCTCATCAATTAAGATCCATGCCTCTGCCATTTCAGCACATTACAACACGTATTCTCCTTTATTCTCTCATCTGTTGCTAAAGCAGTACCTCAGAGGGGCTAAAAACATAAGACTGCCCCGGAGAGCACCAACACCAACTTGGAACCTCACCTTTGTTTTGGAAAAACTGACCCTGCCACCTTTTGGCCAGCCAATACAGCTGATCTAAAATTTTTATCATGGAAAACAGCTCTGCTCCTGGCAGTAACTTCTGCACGAAGAGTCTCAGAGCTACAAGCATTAATGGCAGTGGAACCTTTTATAATTTTTCATCAGGACAGGGTTTCTTTAAGGACAAACCCTACCTTTATGCCAAAGGTCGTATCTAGTGTGGCTCTTCACCAAACCATCCATTTGCCAACCTTTTATCCAAACCCCCCAGAATAAAGGGGAGAAACTTGTGCACTCTTTGGACATACACAGGCAGCTATGCTTCTGCTTGGTCAAAACAAAAGCTTTCAGGAAAACTGAGCAACTGTTTGTAGCATATGCTGCAGGAGCACAGGGCAAGGCTATCTCAAAACAGACTATCTCCAAATGGATAGGACACTGTATTCGTTACTGCTACACACAGCATGGAAAATCAGTCCCTAATAACATTAGGCCACATGCTACCAGAGCAACAGCCACTTCAACAGCCTTTCTTAGAGGAGTACCAACCAAGGAAATTTTGGAGGCTGCAACTTGAGTTCAGTGCACACCTTTGCCAAGCATTACCACTTGCCTCTTTACTCTAAATCCAGAGCAGGATTTGCCACTGCAGTTCTGCAGGGCCTCATAGCCAATCCTAACTCTTTATAGACCAGCCACCCAACCTTAGCTTTGGGATTCTACCCAAGTGTAATGACTGCAGCAGTGTAACACGATGAACATAGTACAGTTTTGTACCTACCATAAATGTAGATGTTGGAGTGTTCACACTGCTGCAGTCCAGGTTACCCTCCCTCCATCCCCTCTGTCGTAGCTGGACTTATCTATATCTTTCTATCGTATGCAACCTTTGTGGTGTATTTGCTTGTAACTGAAGGTATTGTTTTTATTTTATATATATGTTTTATTAGCAATATGTATTGCCTACCTACTTGGGGGCACCTGACATCTGGGGCAAGAAAAACTGAAGAAAATGGCGTCGGATGCATCTTATATACCCCTGGCACACTGACATCAGGGAAGAAGCGACAGCAACCGATGCCGGACCAAGACTTTAGAACTCTGGCCAACTGCAGGACCGCCTGACGGCAGGATAACCCAAGTGTAATGACTGCAGCAGTGTGAACACTCGAACATCTACATTTATGGTAGGTACAAAACTGTACTTTTCCTCACACAAGGGGTCTTCTCCCTTTGTACATAAGCTGCTTCAGCAATTACTACAACTTAAGGAAATAAACCATGACATTGCACATTGTCTTGGCTAGGAGCTATTTTTTTCTAACACTTGGGCATCACAAAACTGGTGGCATGCTTCTCTCTCTTCCTCCCCTGCAGTAAATCTAAGTTGATATTTGATAGTCTCTCTGAGATGGACAAGAGAATAGTCCTTTATCCTGGAATTGATCCCTTTGATGAGACCTTTTGGTTATTTGGGTCTGCCATAGCTTTGGTCTCTTTCTGCGGCCGTGTTGTACTCTGAAGAGTTCATTTTTCACCTTCAGATAACTGGTCATTTCCTGCAAGAAGGAAGACTTCCATTACAGGTTTCCTTTTGGAGTGGTACTGTCTTTTCTCTCTCATGCAATCGATTGTTTCAGCAAGTTGTACCACAAAGCAGGTTGAGTTCATTAATTTGTTGCATGCTAGCCGAGAAGCTTTTAAACATGTTTTGCAATTGTAGGTCTCTTTTGCAGAGAATGTATAATTTAAAATGTGATACTCCGAGACTGCTCTGGTGGAGAGGGATAAAGCTTTGATTACAGCCCTGTGTCATGTATTTGATTAGCAACTAAGGTGTTTCACAGAGGAGGATGGGAGAGTCATCAGCAATTGGGGTTGCAGTTTGTAGCTGGCAACATACTGCCACAGAGGAATGGTGATGCAAATTTGCAGCCTTGAGGAAGGTGTTAGGCTGACAAAGCCTCTGCCCAGTGGTAGCTTTCAACGTAGGTATGTGGAAGTGTGCATTTGCAAGAGAAAAGCATCATGGGCCTCCCCAGTTATGTGGAGCACACCCCCAACAACCCACCTACACACACACACACACACACACACACACACACACACACACACACACACACACACACACACACACACACGAGGGGTTAGAACATTTTAGAATGCCTTCATTGTTGAGATTACAGGCAAAGGCATAAAGCAACATTATGGCTGCCTGAAAGATGACCCCTTCCAGACAGCTCTTACCTACAAGTCAGGTGAAATTCTCAGGTAAGGGAAATGAGGAGGACATGTCTAGTTGGTAGGCATGGGGGCAAAAAGCATTGAAAAAATGTATTTATGTTAACGCTATATAAAAAAAAAATTAAAAGATAGTATAGTGAGAGGAAAAAAAATGTGATAAATTGTGTTGGTTTGTTTAAAATGGAATAGAAAAAAATGAAATCTGGTACAAAAATGTGCTGTTAAAACAATGCAAAGAAACAGGAAATACTAGTTTATGAACATTAATAAAGGCTAAATAAGGCTAAATATAGCAGAACAAGCTATAACAAATTTTCTTTAATCTTTAACAGTGCTCAGACTTGTCAAATGAAGAGGCAGGTGTGCTGGATAAACTGATTTTGCTGGATGAGGTAAGGGAGGCTTTGTTGCAGCATTAATGTATTGTAATAAGTATTATGATGTACTCATTCCTGTATATCTGGTCACCAGGTAATGTTGTTAATGCATGGTTAGGGTATGGATTATGATGTAATATACTATGACTGCTAGATTATGGTAATGGGAGTTAAGTTTGAGTCATCAATTACTGCATTGTAAGCATAATACATTGTAACTCACCCTGTAACCACGCATTAATGATATTGTGTAACACAGTGTTTTGGGTACGATAAAACATTTGAGTACATTTGTTTAGCTTCAGCTAAATGATATAATCAAGAACATAAGATGTTAAGTTGTCTCTCTCGCCTTCATTCTTGCTGGTTGGGTTCGGAGCCGATCCTCTGCTCCGACTCGGCCATCTACTAAAGCTTGAGAGCTATTTACTGGCTCGAGGCCTCCCCATATCCCACAATGCATGGCGCTAGGTACCCAGATCTCGTTTGCCCCTTCAGCTACGAGGTTGTGTTTTTACTGGCTCAGGTCGTATTAATCTTTTTTGGTCTTATTAGCTTAAAATCTACCTTTGTATTTTTCTTATATATAGATAGTCTTTTCCTTTTAGTATAATTAGATTGTGTATCCCCTAGTTTGTCCCACTCAGGAAACTCATTTTTTGTTAGAGTTTCTCCCCCACCCCCTTGTTTCTTCTCTTTAGTGGCTAACCCCACCTTTTTTGTACCTAATAGGAGTAGTGTTTAGCCTTGTAATATTTGTATATATATTTATTAGTGGATAGTTTTTGTTGTTATTAAGTGTGGTGTGATAGTTTTTGTTGTTATTATTGTTAGTTTAACTAGTGCGGGTGTGTGACTGTTCATGTGTGCCTTGTTTAAGCACTAGTTTAATATTCTCTCTTTGGTATCCCCTTGCCAGTATGTCCAAGGATACCAAAGTTTCAGGCTTCAAGAAGTGTGACTCGTGCTATCAGAAGATGTATCTGAAGGACGGTCACACTTCTTGTGTTTATTGCGTGTGTTCCCTACACCTGCAGGACTCCTGCTCGGTCGGTCACGCCTTCAGCCCAAGAGTCCTGCAGGAGCGTAGGAACAAGCTTATTTTGAGAGGCTTACTTAAGCCAGAGGTATCCCCGGCGAAGCCTCAGTCGGGGAAATCCTTAAAGCCCGCCAAGCCGTCGGCTCCCAGTTCGGAGCTGTCGCCGGGCGGAGCATCTGCCTCCTCTTTGGTTCCGGCTGGAACCGACATCTCTGGACCTCAGTCGGCTCCAGCTTTAGTGTCGGAACCGTCTTTGGGCCAAAAACATTCTAGCTTCCCTTCCCTAGTATCGGTTCGCTGGGCTCCGAGGTCACCATTGCTTCAGTCTGAACGAAGCCATAGGTCCCACTCCTCTCGGTCCTCCAGGCTATCCAATCATGACTTGGAGAGGGTGGTCAGTAGACTCCTTAAATCGCAGGCCCTGGCCAAAATGTTAACCAGCCCTTCTCAACAGGCTGTGGCTGTCCCTGTGTCTTCAGCAGTTCCTCCTCCGACTCCCCCTTTGTGTTCAGAGCCGGAGCTGGATGGGGCTCGAATCTTGGAAACGGAGCCGATACCACACCTTTCGGCTCCTTCGTCGGCTCCGATCTCTTCATTGGTTCCTTCCTTGGAGGGATCTGGGCGCCGGGACTCCCTCGTCAGCTCCAAAGGGGTGAGTGGCATCGGACCCTTGTCCGACCCTGTCCACCCTCTCGGGGCTTCGGCGCAGGTGAGCTCGGCTCCGACATCGGCCTCGGAGCCGTCCCTCTCGGTGCCAGGAGGGGTTCACATCTCTTTGGAGTGGGGACCTTTTGCTCTGCCTGATAGGGGCGCCTTCGAGGTCATGAGAAGCGTGCTGACTCCTGAGTTGGCTCCTCGATCGGCCCCATTGGCTCCTCCCCCCATGGTGCCTGCATCGGACTCTGCCCACCCTTCTGACCCCAAGCGTGGAGAACAGACGCTCCAGGTCGCCCCATTGGGCATATCTTCCTCTTCCGAGGCCTCCCCTGATCATTCAGAGGAGCCCTCTCAGAAGAGAAAATGTAAGAGGAAACATTTCGACTCCCCCGAGTCAGTCACGTCTGATACCGACTTGGAGGATTTGGAAGGGTCCCCAAGATCCCCCTCTGAGGATGTCTCTTTTTCAGACATCCTAGAGATCCTTAAGCAGAGGGGGAACTGGACTGCCCTTAACCATTCCAAGGACGAGTCGGTATACCTGGACGCATTTGTTTCTCGCCCTTCCACCTCCTGGGTGTCTCCACCCTTCGACCCGCTGATGGAAGTAATGGCTCGAAGGGCGTGGTCAGCCCCGGACACAGTGGAACCAACTCCCCGCAGGCCCACTAAGTTCATTACAGCCCCACCCAACAAACAATTTTTGACAAAAGGTGTCCCCGTTGATGCCATGGTGGCTGCAGCAGCCACGAAGAGGGAGTTGGTTGACCCTTCAGTGCCGGTCCATCCACCTAATAAACAGTCTAGGACAATGGACAGGTACGGGAAGCAGATGTTTTCCTCAGCGACTTTTTCCATGCGGTCGCTGAATTATCTGTGCCACTTCACCCGCCTTCAAAGGGATCTTCTCAAGGAACTGGGTGATACCCTTCAGGATCCATCAGCTGCGGGAGCTCAAGATAAGATTAACTCCCAGCTGGCGACCCTTAACTCAATCGTCAACTCCTCCATGCGGCTCATTTCTTATGCAGCCGATGGGGCGAGTAGGGCCGCAGGTACAGGCGTGGCTTTGAGAAGACATGCCTGGATGCGGTTATGTAACTTTGCTGACCCCTTTAAGGCGTCCTTCACCAATACCCCCTTCGATGGTTCGGCTCTGTTTGGACCACAGGTGAAGGATACCCTTACCAGGTGTGAGCAGGAAGGCAAGACTGTCTCTGCCGTGGGAGTCCGTTTTTCTACTCCCTCTAGACCATACCCTAAAGGTCAGAAGAGTGGGAAAATGTGGATGTTCTTCATCTCACATTGCTGCAGTCCTTACTTATGGGTAGTCCGCTGTCCTCGGTCGGCCCGAATACCAAAGTATTAGGCTGACGTCGGTCATGGGCGCCTAGATCTGACATCAGAGCGTCAGGGTATAAAGGCGCATGACCAACGTCATATCCTCAGTCTTTTTTGCCGCATGGTCCGATGCAGAAGCAGCGTTGCAAGTGCCGTTCGGCGTTCTGAAATTTTCGTTTCGGAGTTTCAGACCGATACCAAGTTGGGCTAAGTACCCGTTGGGAATATTTTGTTTTTCTTGCCTCAGTTGCTTACGGATGTCAGAAAAAGTGAATAATTGTATTTCTTGTGGGAAACAGATACGCATAGGGATTACCACTCGCTTTGTATTCCTTGTTTGGGACCGGAACACGGCGTAGTCGGGTGTCGTTTTGTGCTAGGTTTAATAAGCGCACTATAAAAGCGGAGGTTAGATTGCGCTAGGTTAGTCTTTGGCAAGAGGTGTAATTATAATATGCCGTCGGATGTTCCGGCGCCTGCTTCTACTAAGAAGCGCAAAGACAAATCTTTAAAGCCTAGGCAGGATGATTCGTCCGTTTTGGACGCCGGACCTTTAGAAGCTACAGCTGAACAGGTGGATCCGGCTGAAGTTTCTGTTGAGTCCCAGGGGGAAACTTTGATTTTACAGGATGTGGCCTCTCAGGAGGCAGGTCAGGCTGAAGGGGCCTCGCAGGTTACTATTCTCCCTTCTATGCCTAAGGTGGTTAGGCCTTCTGCTACTGTTTCTAAGGCTCCTTCTAAGGGCAGGCCTGTCTTGCCTTCCTCTGGTGTCAGTTCTGGTTCTTCAGGGTCTGTGCCTAAAAGCACATGCTTAAAATGGCAGAGGATTTGATTACTTTAATTAGAGGTTCTATGCCCCCTCCTGATAAAAGGCCCAGGATGGAGCCAGAGTTGGAAAGTTTGGAGCAGGCCTCAGATGATTCAGAGTCTTCTGCTGAAGACATTCAAGATTTCCTCCTTATTCTGATTCTGATGCAGAGGATTCCACTCCTCCTGCTTCTCCTCCAGAGGATTTTTCATTTTCAGAAACTCTGCATTCCATGAGGGAGCATTTTCAGTGGGAGGGACAGGATTACTCTGATTCACGGAAGAGACTTAGGCAGTTCTTGTTTTACCACAGCATAGACCCTTAGCTATACCTCCGGTATTTGATGTTGTTTCTGTTGTTTTTTCTGGACCTTCCCTTAATCCAGATTCTGTGCCTCCTGCCCCAGTTAAACCAGACAGGTATTACAGGGTGCCTGAGGCTCATAAATATCTGTATAAGAGTCCTAGGGCGGACCCAGAAACTATTAGTCAGGGGCCTAAGGGTGTTAGAGCCTCTGTTGTTAAGAATCCGGTTCCTCTGGATAAGGAAGCTAGAGCTTTGGATAGATGGGGTAAGAAGGTGTATACCTCTTCTACTTTAGCAATGAGAGCTTTGAACTGCCAGTTTCATATGTTGAAGTATCAGAATTTCCTCCTTTCTCAGCTAAGGTCTAAAGTGGATGCTTTGGCAGAGGGCATAGAGTGTAAAGAATTGCAGGATTTAGTGCATGTTTCTGAACAGGTGGGTAAGCACTCTTTGCAATGTGGTTTTGATGCCTTACAGGCTTCTTCTAGGGTGGCTGCCACTGGTTCAGTTATTCGTAGGCACGCCTGGCTTAAGGATCAGAATTTGTCTGAGCATGTTAAGTCTAGAATTCTGGATGCCCCTTTACAGTCTGAAGTTTTGTTTGGTCCTCCTGTGGAGTCTTGTCTTAAAGAAAATGGAAGACAAGGCTAAGTCTATGCAGACTGTTAAAGATTTTTTGCAGGTACAACCTCCAAAGTTTAGTAGAAATTGGCCTACTAAGGGGTGGACGTACCCTTCTTCTGATTCTCAGTCTAGGGGTAGATCTAGGCATGGTAGGGGCAGAGCTCAGAGTACTTTCAGGCCGAGACAGTGGAGTTCGCCTGCTCAATCTGCTGGTGAGGGCAGGGGCCAGTCCTTTCGTAAACAGGCCCAATGACCTACATTTTCAGCTGCCAGATTCTTCTTGCCTGGCAGCTCCTTTGGGAGGAAAGTTGGCTCTTTTCAAGCAAAATTTGGCATTTAGTCACCCAGGACAAATGGGTATTGGACATTATAAACCGAGGTTACAAGTTCTATTTCCATACCATGCCTCCTTTCAAAGGCATGCCAGACGTCCCTCCTCGGCAAAGGATAGAGACTCGCAGACAAATTTCTTTACTTCTTCAAATAGGAGCTATACAGCCAGTTCCTCTGTCAGAAGTGGGCCTAGGATTTTATTCCCGCCTGTTTTTAGTTCCAAAGAAAGGGAACACGTGGAGACCAATTTTGGATTTATCTATCCTCAACACTTACCTGGACATTCCAAAGTTCAAGATGCTGACTTTACAACAACTTTTACCTCTGTTGGGAAAAGATCACTGGATGGTTACTCTGGATCTTAAAGAGGCTTACCTTCATGTTCCTATCAGGCCCAGTTGCAGGAGGTACCTGCGTTTTCGGGCTGGAAATTTACATTATCAGTTCTCTGCATTGCCCTTTGGCTTATCTACTGCCCAGAGTGTTCACAAAGGTTCTGGCTCCAGTGATAGCATTTTTCAGACTAAGAGGAATACAGATTTATCCTTATTTGGACGATTGCCTGATTATTGCACAAGAAAAGGACGAACTTCTTCATCATCTACAGTATGTGATGGCAGTGTTAAGATGCCTAGGGTATTCTGTGAACGAAACAAAGTCCAGTCTAGTACCCTCTCAGGACATGTGCTTTCTGGGTGTGAGACTGAATACAGCTTCCCAGATGGCCTTTTTGACCCCGGACAAACAAAGAAGCCTTTCTCTTTATTTCCATCAAATGTCTCTACGGTCCAGGCTGACTGCAAGGACAGTCCTTCAAGCCTTGGGGTTCATGGCATCTTGTATTCTGGTGCTTCCCAATGCCAAATTGCATATGAGGAAGCTTCAATGGTATCTCAAAAATGTATGGACACAGCACTGCCAAGATCTAGACACTGTCATTCAGATAATACCTTGCTTTCAGAAGGAGTTTTTGTGGTGGGCTCAGGAATGTCACCTAAACAAGGGACTCTCTGTGACCCGGCCAGAGGCGAGTCAGATTCTAACGACAGATGCCTCGGACAAGGCTTGGGGAGCACACCTCAATGGAAAATGGGTGCAAAACACATGGCCTGTCAAAACTCCAACATTTGCATATCAACTTGAAGGAAATGTTAGCAGTCCAGTTTGCATTGATGGCTTTCAAAGATTTACTTCACCCAGGGCAGGTGTTGATTCAAACAGACAACACTACTGTCATGTGGTACATCAACAAGCAGGGGAACCCATTCTTACCCTCTTTGCAGGCAAGCGATGATTCTGTGGGAAACTGCTCTCAATCTACACCTCAATCTTCAGGCAAGGTTTCTACCAGGAGCACAGAACTCCTTAGCAGATGTATTGAGCAGACAAATAGTGGATCCTCACGAGTGGAAATTGGATCCTCATGTATTTCAACAGTTGACAGTGTTATGGGGAACTCCAGACATAGATCTGTTCGCTTCTCCACTAAATTACCAGTTGCCAAAGTTTTGCACAAAAATGTTTCATCACACAGCTTGGAAGGTGGACGCTCTATCATTCAGTTGGAACAATCTGCATGTATATGCCTTTCCACCTCTGCCTCTTCTTCCCAAGGTACTCTTGAAGGCCAGACAAGACAAGCCAACCATGATTTTGATAGCACCGGATTGGCCTCGACAACACTGGTACCCACTACTGAGGAGCTTAGTACGAGAACCTCCAAGGCCTCTGCCTTTGATTCCGCACCTTTTGTCACAAGAGGACAGTCACTTCCTCAATGTCAAGATTCAGTCTCTACATCTAACAGCCTGGCATATTCTGTTTTAGACTCTGGAGGGTCTCAGCTTCCACAACAAGTTTTGAATGTTATTTTGGAGGCCAGGAGGCCTAGTACCAGGAAAGTTTACGCTGATAAATGGAGGAGATTTTTTATTTGGAGCAAAGGAAAGGACTTTGATGTCTCCAAACCTGATTTAAGTGTTGCTCTTCAATATCTTACTGAGTTATTGGACAAGGGTTTGTCTTTCTCCTCAATAAAGGTCCATGCTGCAGCCATTTCTGCTCACTATGATTGTGACCCTCCTTTATTTTCTCATCCTTGGTTTAAGCAATTTCTTAGAGGGGCAAAGAATATAAGACCCCCACGTAGAGCTCCTACTCCTGCTTGGGATCTCAATTTTGTGTTGGAAAAACTTACTCTACAACCTTTTGAGCCTGCAGCTACTGCCGAGTTTTTGTCATGGAAAACTGCTTTTTTGTTGGCCATTACCTCTGCAAGAAGGGTTTCTGCATTACAGGCCCTCATGGCAGTGGAGCCTTTCCTGATTTTTCATAAAGATAGGGTATCTTTGCGTACTAATCCTTCCTTTATGCCTAAGGTGGTTTCTAGTGTGGCCTTAAATCAAACTATTCATTTGCCTACTTTTTATGCAAACCCCCAAAATAAAGGGGAGAAAATTTTGCATACTTTGGATATTCACAGGCAGTTGCGTTATTATTTGAGCAGAACCAAGGAGTTCAGACAGTCTCAGCAATTGTTTGTTTCTTTTGCTTTGGGTTCACAGGGTAAACCTGTTTCAAAACAAACTATTTCTAAATGGATTGGGTTTTGTATTTCTTTCTGTTATTCCCATCATGGTAAGGAGATTCCTGCTGGAATCAGGCCTCATTCCACTAGGGCTACTGCTACTTCTACGGCCTTTCTAAGGGGTAGCTACAAAAGACATTTTGGAGGCAGCTACTTGGAGTTCAGTGCATACCTTTTCTAAACATTACCACCTTCCTCTTTATTCTAAGTCTAGGGATTGATTTGCCACTGCAATTTTACAGGGCATTTTAGCGGCCCCTAATGCTTTATGATTTTTACCATCCTCCCTTTCCCGTTGCTTTGGGATTCTACCCATAAGTAAGGACTGCAGCAATGTGAGATGAAGAACATAGTACAGTTTTGTACCTACCATAAATGTAGATGTTCGAAGATCCACATTGCTGCAGTCCAATTTACCCTCCCTCCTTCCCCACTGTAGTTAGACTTGGTGCTATGCTTTAGGTGATGGTTGTTGTTGGGCATGTTTTTGGGAGGTATACTGTTTTTGGCTGTGGCCTTTCTGGTTTGGCCTTCTGACATCTGGGGCAAGAAAAGACTGAGGATATGACGTTGGTCATGCGCCTTTATACCCTGACGCTCTGATGTCAGATCTAGGCGCCCATGACCGACGTCAGCCTAATACTTTGGTATTCGGGCCGACCGAGGACAGCGGACTACCCATAAGTAAGGACTGCAGCAATGTGGATCTTCGAACATCTACATTTATGGTAGGTACAAAACTGTACTTTTTTGGAAACCCCAGGGAGTCGTGCCTGACACACATGGTGAGTTTCCCTCCAGGGGCAGGTGAGGGAACAATAATAGACACCTCCCGAGGGGCAGAGGGGTCCGCAAAATCAGGGTAGCAGAGAATCTTTCTCTGACAAACCCTTTCAGCACCCCTGAGGGGCTGCCCGACTGTCCACCTTCGGAGGCAGTCGGGGGAAGATTGTCACTGTACCCAGAAGCCTGGCAACTCTTCACACAAGACAAATGGGTACGGTCTATCTTATCTGAGGGTTACAAAATCCCCTTTGTCCACACCCCTGTACAAACAACCAAGTCCCTTCCAGATGTTCCACCCGGTCTAAGGGAACAAGCAGTGCCAGAAATTTCAAAACTGCTAGAAAAACGGGCCATCCAGCCAGTCCCAGCAGATCAGCAAGGGTCCGGAATTTACTCCAAGTTCTTTATGGTACCAAAAAAGACAGGGGACTGGAGACCCATTTTGGATCTCAGCAGGTTAAACAAATCTATTCAAAGAACGAAGTTCCGGATGGTCACGCTTCAGTCCATTCTACCCTTTTAGGGTCAGGACAATTGGATGTGCTCCATAGACCTTCGGGATGCGTACTACCATATCAAAATGGACAGGTGCTCCAGAAGATTTCTCCGCTTCCAGCTGGGAGCCAGTCACTATCAATTCAGAGCCCTGCCCTTTGGTCTCACCACAGCCCCCAGGGTGTTCACCAAATGCATGGCAGTGGTTACAGCTCACCTGAGACGGCGAGGATTCCAGGTGTTTCCATATCTAGACGACTGGCTCCTTACTGCTTCCACCAGGCATCAGCTACTGTGAGCCAGGGATTATACCATCCAAACTTGCTCCGAGCTAGGTATCTCAATAAATTTCGAAAAGTCTGCATTGTCGTCTTGTCAGTCTATAACCTTTATAGGCGCAAGATTAAATACAAAAGATCTGTCTGCAAAACTTCCTCTAGACAGTGTGTCAGACATTCACCAACATGTGCAGGTCTTACTACAGTGCAAAAGGATTCAGGCCAGATTTGTACTAATAACATTGGGTCTCATGGCAGCAGCAATCATACTAGTTCCCCTGGCTCGTTTTCACATGCAGATTCTTCAGTGGATGCTTTTTACCCAGTGGTCTTTTCAACAACTTCCGATGTCTCACAAGATAATAATCACTCAATCATGCAAAGACCACCTGGCGTGGTGGGTGGTTTCCCCTCTAGTACTCCAGGGCAGACCGTTTGTTCTTCCTCCTCCTGTTACCACGGTGACCACGGATGCCTCCCTGATCAGGTGGGGGGGCATTTTCAGGGCAGGACTGTCCAGGGCACTTGGCAACCTCTAGAGTACCACCTGCACATAAACGTCTTGGAGATGAGAGCGGTGCTTTTAGTGTTGCAAGCTCTTCAGGACTCTCTATCAACCAGGACTATTGCAATTCAAACAGACAATATGTCTGTAGTGTGGTACATCAACAAGCAGGGCGGAACCAAGTCCTATCCCTTATGTCGAGAAGCACTCAGACTCTGGCAGTGAGCGATCTCCTCTCAACAGTTTCTGATAGCAACCCACATCCCCGGGAAGTCCAACGTCATAGCGGACAGGCTAAGCAGAGCTTTTCTCATGCCTCACGAGTGGTCTCTCAATCAGTTAGTAGCGGACAAAGTTTTCCGCAGATGGGGTCAACCTTGCTGTGACCTTTTCGCAACTCCTCTCAACAGCAAGTGCGACGATTTCTTCACTCTCTTCCCCCTTCCTGGACACTCCCCCAGAGATGCTCTAGTTCACGATTGGCCCCGGGGCCTTCTCTATGCATTCCCACCCTTTCCCCTAATTCCCAAACTAATTCAGAAGGTAACCGCATTGGGATCCAGGATGATCCTCATTGCCCCTTACTGGCCTCGACAAATTTGGTTCCCATTCCTGCATCGTCACCTACTGGAGCAGCCTTGGAATTTGGACCCAGTGCCAGACCTCTTGGTCCATCAGTCGGGTGGGCTGCACCAATCCCTTCAGTCTCTCAACCTCACAGCTTGGTTGCTCCACTTCCAACCTTAGCCAGGCTTCCACATATTTCTCAGCCAGTGCGTGAAATCATCCTTTCTTCGCACAAATCTACCACCAGGAAGACTTATGCTAGTAAGTGGAAACGTTTCTCTTTCTGGGCAGAGGCTAGGAATATAGACTCCTTTACAGCCCCTGTCCATCACGTTCTAGATTTTTTAGCAGAACTCTTTCAAGCTGTTTCCTCATCTGCCACCATTGGGGTCCAATTAGCTGCTATCGCAAATTTCCACGCTGGCCTGTCAGAAACCAGCATCATGTCCCACAAACTTTGCAAGGCCTTTCTTAAAGGGACTATTTTGCTTAGGCCCCCGGTCAGAGATCCCCCACCTCCGTGGGACTTAAACTTGATATTAGTTTCCTTGATTCTCCCCCCTTTTGAACCTGCGGCTTCCTGTTCCTTAAAATTGCTCTCCTGGAAGACTCTCTCTTTTTAGTAGCCATCACCTCAGCTAGGAGAGTTTTGGAACTTCAAGCCCTCTGTATTCGTCCTCCTTACCTTGTGTTTCGTAAGGATAGAGTTTCACTCAGGACTAATCCTTCGTTTCTGCCCAAGATACCTTCCGAAACAAACCTGAATCAGGCTATTGATCTACCTGTCTTTTTTCTTAACTATTCGAACAAAGCTGAACAAAAGATGTTAAGTTGTCAATCTCACCTTCATTCTTGCTGGATGGGTTCGGAGCCGATCCTCGGCTCCGACTCGGCACTTGCTAAGCTCAAGATTCACTTCCACCAGCTCGAGGCAGCCCCATATCCCATGATGCAAGGCGGAGATTACCCAGATCTCATTTGCCGCTTCGCTCATGAGGTAACTTTTTACCAGCTCCTGGTAAGTGAATTTTTCAATCTATATTTTGGAGACTTTAGTCCACCCCATAACTTTATTTTTATATTTATATTACTTTGATAACTTCCCGATTCACTTAGCCCTATTCCAGTTAGTGTCCGTTCCCTTTATTTTTTTGTTTTTGCTAGTCGGGCCTTAGGTCCTTACCTCTCCTATATTTTTCCTGTCAGGGTTTGTTTGTGTGTTTGTGTGTTTTTTCCCTGTACTTGGTTTTGTTAATTTACTTTAATTTAGTGTAATTTTTGGACTGACTGTGTTGTGTGTGTGTATTAGGGACTCAGTCATGTCCAAAGAAGCTAGGGTCTCAGGCTTCAAGAAGTGTGACTCGTGCTGTCAGAAGATGTCTCTGACAGACGGTCAAACTTCTTGTATTTATTGCCTGGGACCTCTACACCTGCAGGACTCCTGTGCCATTTGTCACTCCTTCAGCCAGAGAGTCCTGCAGGAACGTAGAAATAAACTTATTCTCAGGGGCTTATTAAAGCCTGAGAGCTCCCCGGCTAAGTCCGGCTCGAGGAAGCCCTCAAAGTCTCCCAAGGCCCAGGCTTCAGTTTCCAAGCCTTCAGCCTTGGCTCCGACTCCATCGGAGTTGAGATCGGCTCCGGCTGGAGCCGATCCTTCCTTCTCTGAAGGTTCGGTATCGGCGTCGATACTCTGGCTTCCATGCCTGTGTCGGCTCCGGCTGGAGCCGACACATCTCTGACCCAGCTCGGAGCCGACAAGTTATCGGCTCCAACTGGAACCGAAGGTTCTTCGGCTCCGATGGCTCCGTCGAGAAAGAGATCCAGATCTCCGTCGCTGGAGTCTATTCATTCGGCTCCGGCCTCTCCCTTACTTTCGCAGCGGAACCATCGGAGCCGATCCTCAAGGTCTTCCAGACTCTCAGACCATGACTTGGAGAGAGTGGTGAGTAGACTGCTGAAATCACAGGCACTGGCCCAGATGCTTCATAGCCCGTCTCAGCAGACGACCGCTATTTCACACCCTCCAGAAATTCCTCCTTCGACTCTCCTTCAGAGCTCGGAGCCGGAGCTTATTGGAGCTGTGACTGTTGGTGCTTCGGAGCCGATACCACTCCTTTCGGCTCCGTCGTCTTCAACTCCTATCTCCTCCTTGAGACCGTCCTTGGAGGGATCCGGTCGTCGGGCTTCCCTTGTCGGTTCCGAGGGGGCAAGTGGCATCGGACCCTTGTCCGACCCAGTTCTCCCCCTCGGAGCTTCGGCTTTGGTGAGCTCAGCACCGACATCTGCTTCGGAGCCTTCCCTTTCGGTGGGGCCGGGGATTCCTGTTTCCTCAGAGCGGGAGCTCTCGGTCCTCCCTGGGAGGGGAGCCTTCGAGGTGATGAGGAGTGTACTAGCCCCCGAGCTGAGTCAACAGTCGGTCCCTTTAGCTCCTCCCTCTTCAGTGCCTGTAGATATCTCTTCCCACTCTCTTGCTCTCCCGGACCCCGAGATCCATCGCCCCAGGTTTCCCCATTGGGAATACCCTCCTCTTCCGAGGTTTCTCCTGATCCTTCAGGGGAACCCCCGCATAAGAGGATTTGCAAGAGGAAGCATTTAGACTCCCCTGAGTCTACATCAGATACTGACTTAGACGAGTCGGAGGGGTCCCCAATATCCCCCTCTGAGGATGTCTCCTTTTCAGACATTCTTGAACTCGTGAAACAGAGGAGGAACTGGCCCTCCATTAACCCCTCCGAGGATGAGTCGGTATACCTGGAGGCTTTTGGATCTCGACCCACCACCTCCTGGGTTTCTCCGCCTTTCGACCCCCTCATGGACGTGATAGCTCGAAAGGCATGGGCATCTCCTGATTCCGTGGAACCAGTCCCCAGGAGGCCTTCTAAATTTATCACGGCCCCCACTGAAAAACAGTTTCTCACCAAAGGTGTCCCGGTTGATGCCATGGTGGTGGCGGCCGCCACCAAAAAGGAACTTGCAGATCCTTCCGTACCGGTCCATCCTCCTAATGAGTCTAGGACCATGGACAGGTATGGTAAGCGGATGTTTTCCTCAGCGACCTTTGCTATGCGTTCGCTGAATTATCTATGTCACTTCACCCGACTTCAAAGAGATATCCTCAAGGAATTGGGTGAGGTGGTACAGGATCCGTCAGCTGCTGGGGCTCAAGAGAAGATTGCCTCTCAGCTGGGAATCCTAAATTCCATAACTAACTCCTCCATGCGGCTCATTTCTTATGCAGCTGATGGAGCGAGTAGAGCTGCAGGCACAGGAGTGGCTCTCAGACGTCAATCCTGGATGCGTCTTTGCAATTTTGCAGACCCCTTTAAGGCGTCCTTCACAAACTCTTCCTTCGATGGGACAACTTTGTTTGGACCTCAGGTGAAGGACACTTTGACCAGGTGTGAGCAAGACGGCAAGACTCTTTCTGCCGTAGGAGTCCGTTTCTCCACCCCTTCAAGGCCTTACCCCAAAGGTCAGAAGGGAGGGAAAATGTGGTTCCGAAAATCTCAAGGAGTCACGCCTGACGCACGTGGTCAGTTTACCCCCAGAGGCAGAGGGGGTAATAACAACAGACGCCGCCCTAGGGGCAGAGGGGGTCCGCAGAACCAGGGCAGCAGAGAGCCTCTCTCTGACAAGCCCTTCCAGCATCCCTGAGGTGTTGCCCGACTGCCCACCCTTGGAGGCAGTCGGGGGGAGATTGTCACTGTACCCAGAAGCCTGGCTTTCCCTTTCTCAAGACAAATGGGTACAGTCGATCATATCCGAGAGTTACAAAATACCTTTCGAGAAAAGCCCCTTCCCTTAAAAAAGGATCCCTTCCAGACGTTCCACCCGGTCTAAGGGAAATTGCAAAGCTAGAGGTTTCAAAACTTCTAGAGAAAAGGGCCATCCAGCCAGTTCCAACAGGCCATTTAGAATCCGGAATCTACTCAAGGTTCTTTTTGGTCCCCAAAAAGACTGGAGACCAATATTAGACCTCAGCAGACTAAACAAGTCTGTCAAAAAGACGAGTTTTCGGATGGTCACACTTCAATCGATTTTGCCCTTTCTGGACAAAGACAACTGGATGTGCTCTATAGACCTTCAGGATGCGTACTATCACATAAAATCCACAGACGCTCCAGAAGGTTTCTCCGCTCGGCTGGGGACCAGTCATTTTCAATTCAGAGCCCTGCCCTTTGGTCTCACCACAGCCCCCAGAGTGTTCACCAAATGCATGGCAGTGGTCACGGCTCACCTGAGACGTCAGGGATTCCAGGTGTTTCCGTCTGACGACTGGCTCCTCACAGCCACCACCAGGCATCAACTTCTCCAGGCCAGGGATTACACTCTACATCTCTGCAGCCAGTTAGGGATTTCTGTCAACTTCGAAAAGTCTTACTTATCGCCTTGCCAATCTATTACCTTTATAGGCGCAGATCTAGACACTACTCGGATGTCAGCAAATCTAACAAATCAAAGAATCCTGGATATCCAAAATCATGTTTGGATCATCCTACTCAGCAAAAAGGTACAAGCCAGGTTGGTCCTGAAAGCGTTAGGCCTAATGGCAGCTGCCATCACACTTCTTCCTCTGGCCCGTTTTTACATGCGTCTCCTACAGTGGATGTTGTTTACCCAATGGTCCTTCCAGCAGTTGCCCATGCGTCACAAGATCCTTGTCACACAGATCTGCAAGAGTCACCTATCCAGGTGGATTTCTTCCCCTGTAATCCATCAGGGCAGACTATTTGTCCCCCCGGCCCCGGTAGCCACGGTCACTTCGGATGCCTCCCTGATCGGGTGGGGGGGCATTATCAGGGCAGGATGGTCCATGGCACGTGGCAACCGTTCGAATACCACCTGCATATAAATGTCCTAGAGATGAGAGCAGTGCTTTTAACGTTGCAAGCCCTCAACGACTTTCTTCCTTTAGGAACTATCGCAGTTCACACGGACAACATGTCCATAGTATGGTATATCAACAAACAGGGCGGGACCAAGTCCTATCCTCTGTGTCGAGAAGCTCTCAGACTTTGGCAATGGGCGATCTCCTCTCAGCGGTTTCTGATAGCAACGCATATCCCCGGGAAAACCAACATCATAGCGGACAGGTTGAGCAGAGCTATACTCATGCCTCACGAGTGGTCTCTCAAACAAGCTATAGCGGAAGAGATTTTTCAGAAGTGGGGCACTCCTTGCTGCGACCTTTTTGCTACACCCCAAAACAGCAAATGCCCAGACTTCTTCTCTCTCTTTCCACTTCCAGGCCATCCCCCCAGCGACGCTCTAACCCAGGATTGGCCCCGGGGACTTCTTTATGCTTTTCCCCCCTTTCCGTTGATTCCTCAAGTGCTTCAGAAAGCTACCGACTTGAGAGCCAAGCTGATTCTCATTGCTCCTTACTGGCCTCGACAAATTTGGTTCCCGTTCCTTCATCGACATCTCTTAGTGCAGCCTTGGCATCTGGACCCAGTTCCAGATCTTCTGACCCACCAGTCGGGTCAACTGCACCGGTCCATTCGTTCCCTCAACCTCACTGCTTGGTTGCTCCACTTCCTTCCTTAGCCAGGCTTCCTATGATATCTAATCCCTTTAGGGATATCATAGTAGCTTCTCTAAAGTCCTCTACCAGAAGGATTTACTCTAGCAAATGGCAACGTTTTTCCTTTTGGGCAAGGTCTAAGAACATAGATCCCTTTACTGCCCCTATTCAGTCAGTTTTGGACTTCCTAGCTGAAATTTTTCACTCTGGTTCTTCTTCTTCCACAGTTAAAGTCCAGCTGGCAGCAATCTCGAATTTTCATGTTGGTTTTGCAGACCAGAACATTATGTCTCACAAATTTTGCAAAGCCTTTCTCAGAGGGATCTTCCTACTTAAACCCCTGGTTAGAGATCCTCCACCGCAGTGGGATCTAAATTTAGTGCTGGCATCCTTAATACTTCCCCCTTTTGAACCGGCTGCTACATGTTCGTTAAAATTTCTCTCTTGGAAGACACTCTTTCTAGTCGCTATTACTTCGGCTAGAAGGGTGTCTGAACTTCATGCTCTCTGTGTTCGTCCCCCTTACTTGGTCTTCCACAAGGATAGAGTGTCTTTGAGAACTAATCCGTCCTTTTTGCCCAAGGTTGTTTCTAAGACAAATTTAAACCAATCTATTGATCTTCCAGTATTTTTTCCCAATTATTCTGACAGGGCGGAACAAAAATTGCATTGCCTAGATGTTCATCGCCAACTCAGATATTAATTGGACAGAACAAAGCAATCTAGAAAGTCTGATCAGCTTTTTCTTTCTTACGCTGAAAATAAGAAAGGTCTCCCAGTTTCTAAGGTGACCTTATCCAGATGGCTGTCTTCCACTATTTCTTATATTTATCAGCTTAGGGGCAAACAGCTGATCTCAATACCAAAAGCACATTCTACCAGAGGCCTAGCCACATCTACAGCCTTTCAGGCTAGACTACCCTTAGACACTATTTGTGCAGCAGCCACTTGGGCCACTCCTCATACCTTCGTCTCACATTGCAAATTGGATTTGGCCTCCAGGGACAGGGCGAGTTTTGGTTCCACAGTTCTCAAGAGTCTGTTCCATTGAGCCACCCAGGATAGAGGTGCTAGGGAAGCGGTCCCATCCAGCAAGAATGAAGGCAAGATTGACAACTTAACATTTAGAAGTTATGTACCTACCATAACGTTCCATGTTAGTTATCTTCTCTCACCTTCTTTCTTGCGTCCCTCCCTCCTGTCCCCCTAGCCTGGACAGACCTTGAACTATCCTTTTCTCTGGGAGATTTCTCCCTTGGACACCAGTTAGCTCTGCACTTAGTTACCTGGGTTCCCCTTACAGTTTTTTCTCAGGTTAGTTGTTCTTCTTCCCTTGGGGAAGATAGTAGGTATATTTTTCCTCTAGCTACCAAACGAGATCTGGGTAATCTCCGCCTTGCATCATGGGATATGGGGCTGCCTCGAGCTGGTGGAAGTGAATCTTGAGCTTAGCAAGTGCCGAGTCGGAGCCGAGGATTGGCTCCGAACCCATCCAGCAAGAAAGAAGGCGAGAGAAGACAACTAACATGGAACGTTATGGTAGGTACATAACTTCTAATTACACCAATTGGACGTTCATAGGCAATTACGTTTTTATTTGGATAGGACCAAGCAAACAAGGAAATCAGACCAACTCTTCCTGTCCTTTGCTGAGGGCAAACCGGGCCTGCCAGTTTCTAAAGTAACCTTATCCAGGTGGTTGTCCTCTATTATTACTTTGATTTATCAGCTGAAACATAAAGAACTCCCTACTAAACCCAAAGGTCATTCCACCAGAGCGTTAGCTACTTCGGTAGCTTTTCAAGCAAGACTACCTATGGAATCTATTTGTGCCGCAGCCACATGGGCCACTCCTCATACTTTCATTTCACATTATAAGTTGGATATGGCCTCTAGAAGTAGAGCTGCTTTTGGTTCCACTGTGCTCAAGAGTCTGTTCCGATGAGCCACCCAGGACTAAGGTGCTAGGGACTCTGTCCCAACCAGCAAGAATGAAGGTGAGAGAGACAACTTAACATTAAGAAGTTATGTACCTACCATAACATTCCATGTTAGTTGTCTTCTCGTCTTCTTTCTTGCGTCCCACCCTCCATCCCCCTAGCCTGGACAGACCGAGAAGAGTCCCTTTTTGAGGCCTTCTTCCTCTGGCTGAGTCTTATCTTGGTTACGTCCTCCTCTGTCTTAGTACTGTAGGAAAACCTTGTAGTATGGACAGGTGTCCTTGTATTTTCTATGATGTTAGCTGTGCCAAACGAGATCTGGGTATCTAGTGCCAAGCATTGTGGGATATGGGGAGGCCTCGAGCCAGTAAATAGCTCTCGAGCTTTAGTAGATGGCTGAGTCGGAGCCGAGGATTGGCTCCGAACCCAACCAGCAAGAAAGAAGGCGAGAAGAAAACTAACATGTAACGTTATGGTAGGTACATAACTTTTTATTACATTTGAATGAAATAAAGTTTTGACAGTGCATATGCTTCAAAGAATAATAGTTTTGTGTTTATGATTTTAATAATTGATGATGTGGGCATTGATTTATCAAGGCTTTCCTTTATATGTGTGTTAGGAAAGGTGAGTATTTACCTTACTGTGGTGGTTGGGTGGACATCATGCAGCTGGCTGTCCAGTTCTGATTTAATTTGAGTTGTGATAATTCTGGTAGTAGAAAATTATTTAGTATTATTTTAATTTATTTAATTATTATTATTATTCAAAATATAAGACTTGTCTGGGTTTACACTTATACTTTTTATATGCATATTATACTGATAGAGCCAGCAGTCACTGAGAGACAAAGGATGTGTTCATATATGTGTGTACTGGGTGACTGAAAGCTAAAAGTCGAAGTCAAAAGTAATTTTATTGTCACTCATCCATATTCAAGTTACAGCTGAACAAAATTTCATTCCTCCAAGCTCATGCACAAAAAAAAGAACACAACATGTAAACAAGACGCAACACATTACATATATACAGCAACAGTGAAAAACAGCCACCCGATGACTAGAAGCTTTAAAAACCAAGCACAATTCATGGAATACTTCAGTCACCCTCTACACCACTGCTATTTCCCATGAATCACAAGCAATATTTAAGTCCCAGTCCTTTCTCTATGACTGTCCTCTTGACAACACAGACCTTACAACTGCCGCTGCCTGCAGGCATGAACGGCCACACCATCACCAGCAATATCCAAGCCAAAGTCCTTCCTTCCGACCACAGTCCTCGCACCCGCCGCTGCCTGTAGGCCCAAATGGCCACACCACCACCAGCAACATCCAAACCATAGTCCTTCTTGCCGACACCTGCAACCCTCACAAACCATCATCCTCACTGTCACTATTTCCATTAATCCATCACCATCCGCTGCATCTCAAGGTCAATCCATTTAACATAAACCTCAATGAAATCAAATACAGTTCCATTAAATCCCATGAATTCTGCTTCCTGCACTACGCATCAGCTTGACTCAAAACTACAGGACCAACTTCCACCACTCCGTTACCAAAAAAACAAAAAAAAAAAAAGAAATGGGCAATAATTCCAATGAGGACACTACGAACACCACTGCCGCAACATCCCTTCACTCAACAGATAAAAACGAACTCGCCATTCAAAAAAAATCATGAGAAAAGAAATTAAATCCCTTATTTTCCTGTCTTCGATTTTTCTCTAAGATTGCTGGATATGTATGTGAATAAAACAGTCACTGCATTTTGTAGTCCTTATTTCTTCCCACACATTCCAATATGCTTCCTAATTTGAAGTTCGTAGATTCGTGGTAATTACTAGCCATGCAGTCCAGAAGACCATGGAGGACTCTAACTCAATTTACCAATTTCTCCAAAGCACTTTCTAGAAAAGTGACTTGCTCTGGGCCACACAGGATGCAAATATGTTTTTGATTTCCCATGAATCCTGTTGCTATAAACTGCTTGAGTTGAGTGACACTCAGGACTTCTTTCCTTTGGTTCCTCTGAGAACCAAAGTGTTTGGGTTGAGTGGGGGGGGGGGGGGTCTTCATTTCTGAGATGGAGTCCTTGAGATGATTATGTAGTTCAGTGCTGCAGCCTGTACCTCAGAGACTGTGCCACAGGCAGAAATCCAGATTGGCAAGACTTTCAGAAGGAAATCCTCCTCCCGCAGGCCAAACCATGTCACCTTCACCACAGACCTCTTCACACTTCTGGTATAAAGGTTGATGTAAGGTTGGACATTTTCATTTCTTTTTTGTCATGTTCTTGCATGTTGTATAAGATGTTTGAGCAGTCCATTGATCTGGAACGCACCAATCTGGAGTCAAGCATTTGTTGCATAAGTAACCCACTGGGGAACTTTTCTTTTGTACCTCCGTAGCAGCTGTAACTCTTGATGTTCATCATTCCTACTGCCTCAGTAGCATTTTGGTTTATCTGCAAAGGTAACCCACTACTGGCAGGCTTCCAGAAGTTCAGATTGCCCTCCTTCCCCCTCTTCCTGTGACAATTGATTGGCTGAGCATATCCTGAGAGGGGAAGCCTTCAGCTGTCACAGGAAACCAGTGTTCAGTCTTTCTGTGCCATCCAAAGAATAAAGTCCTCTGACTCTTCACAGGATCCAGCTTACTACTCAAAAACCCCATTTGGAACCCCTTTCTCTCATTTTATTATTCGATTTATTATTTTCTCTGTTTTTCTTAAAAATATTTATTTTAATATTTTAGTTTTGTTGGTGTTTACAGTAATTCAGGAATTTCTGCTTGTAGCAGTGTTTATTTGTCTTTTGTCTTTGTCAAATGCTTGTTTTTATGATTTCTGAGGAAACGCTAGTATTTTTTTTTAGAAGTGCAGTATGTATGTTTGCTGATAAACCCTATGGGGCAGTATCATGCAGTAAGAACAGCAAATTAATTGAGTCTGTCTTTACTGTTGATGTTCTTCGTGTTTCACTGTTGCTGTCATCACATAAGGGTTATCCTGCCAGGGATAGCCCTCAGTCGGTCCAAATACCAGAGGCTTAGTATTTCTGTAGCAGTTGCTGTCGCTCCAGGACTGACATCAGGTTTTCAGTGGTATGAAAACAGGCAGCCGACGCCATTACATCAGTCTTTCTTGCCGGGGAGCCTGAAGCAGAAGCAGTTTGCACGAGTGCTGGTCGGCCGTTACCTGAGTTTTCATTTCTGAAAGTGAAGTTGAAGTCTTCTAAAGCTAAGTACCCTGTTGGGGATCCTTTTTTCCTTGCTCTAACCGATGTCAGAAAAAGTTAACAATTGTCTCACCTGTGGAAAGCAAATACCATACCGAGATTTCCATTCTTACTGTGTCACCTGTTTAGGCCCAGACCACGACTTCCCTCGCTGCCAGTTTTGTGCTTTGTTTAACGCCCAAACTATTTGCTCTTGATCTCCATACTCCGAAATGACTTCGGTAAGCCATCCGACTACAGATCTTTTGAAAAAAACGTAAGGATAAAGTCAGGGACAGACCGCACAGGTCCAAAACTGCCGACGACGCTTCCATTAAGCTAGTCGCCAGTTCACCGATACTCGGTGATGAGCTTTCATAGCCACTGATGCCTGCATCTATGGATTCACAATCTGCTACCGAGACCCGTTCGGAGTCTGGTATGCCGCAAGACTCTTATTTAACTATGGAACCTGCGGATGTCTCTGCCTTGGATGGGTCCAGAGCCACTGTGCCGACACTGGCTTCTGAGGAAGTTCTTCGGACTACTGATATTCGGCACAAACCGACGACTTCTTTCGCTTCTTCAGTTCTTTCTAAAACTAGCGAGTTTCTAAGGCTCAGAGTATGAGCTACGCCTAAAAAACAGATGACCCAAACTCACGCGCCTGCCCTCCTTGCCAGAATCTTAGATGCTTAAAATGGAAGAAGACCTTATCATGCTGATTAGGGGAAGCCAGCCTTCCCTTGCTAAAAGAAGAGACTTGTTCCTAGCAGCTTTATCTGACCAAGAGTCCGAAGACTATTGAGTTTTCTGATTATGAAGACATGCCCTTATCTGCTTATGAGGATTCAGATGCAGAGGGATCCACTCCTTCTGCCTCTCCTCCAGAGGATTTTTCTTTTGATGAAACCCTTCATACTTTGAGAGAGCACTTCCGTTGAGAATTCCAGGATTATCCTCAGTCCAAAAAGAGACTCAGGGAATTTTTAGATTTACCACAGCACAGAACCTTAGCTATCCCTCCTGTTCTGGATGTTGTGGATGATGTCTTTATGGAATCCAGTCTAACTCCTGATACTTTACCTCCTGCTCCCAGGAAACCTGACTGGTATTAGAGTCCCTGACTGACACAAATTTATTTTCAAGAATCCTACTGCTGACCCAGAGTTCTTCTCCCATGGGCCTAAAGGAATAAAAGCAACCACAGCTAAGAATCCCCCCCCCCCCCCCGGACAGGGATTCTCAAGCCTTAGACAGATGGGGTAAAAAAGTATATATCTCTGCAACTCTTGCCATTAGAGCATTAAATTGTCAGTTCAGCATGCTGAAATACCAGCAACATACCATGGAACTCATTAAACAAAAATTATCTACCTTCCCTGACTGTGCCGAAAATAAAGATTTACAGGAACTTATGCATTCTGCAAGCTAAATTAGTAAGCATACCTTGCAATGTGGGTTTGACGCCCAAGAAGCATCCTGCAGGGCAGCAGTTACAGGTTCTGTACTTAGAAGGCATGCTTGGCTTAAGGAACAGACCAATCATGTCAAATCAAAATTATTGGACGCACAACTGAACAACGACAATCAGTCTGGCACCAAAGCAGAAGAGGTTTTAAAAAAGATTGAAGAAAAAGCTAAGTCTATGCAGACAGTTAAGGACTTTTTGCAAGTTCAGCCTCCAAGGTTCAGTAGACATTGCCCCTCAAAACATTGGTCCTTACAGCCCCCTCAAGGCCACCTCAGACTAGACCTAGGGGAAACAGATCCCCCAGACAGCAGTCTCAGGGAATGCAGAGATCTAAGCAATGGAGTACCTCCATTTCTAAACCAGGGAGTACTAATTCACCTCCTTATGGAAAGAATTCACAATGACTTCTCAACTCTTCCTCTCACCTATGCCCATCTGCTTGTGCCCCTAGAAGGAAAACTTGCCTGCCATTCAAAAAAACTGGACCTCCATCACTAATGATCGATGGGTCCTCAATATAGTGTCCCAGGGGTACAAATTTTATTTCCACACGCTGCCAACCCAAAAGGGATTCCCAGATCTTCCTCCAAACCACTGGGCAGAGGTACAAAACCAAGTTTATTCCTTGCTCTCCATGAGGGCAATTCAGCCTGTTCCTGCAGATCAGATAGGCCAAGGTTTCTATTCCAGACTTTTGCTGGTATCCAGAAAAGAGGGCACCTTTTGCCCAGTCTTAGATCAGTGTATTCTAAACACCTTCCTGGTGGTACCAAAATTCAGAATGCTCACACTGCAGCAGCTTCTCCCTATGCTGTCCAAAGATGCCTGGTTAGCCACTCTAGACCTCAAAGAGGCCTATCTGCATATCTCAATCGGAGATTCTTGCAGAAAATATGTACGTTTCAGGGCAGGATCTGTGCATTATCAGTTCTCTGCACTTTCCTTTAGCTTATCCACTGCTCTCAGAGTTTTCACAAAATGCCTAGCTCCAGCCATTGCTTTTTGCATACAAAGAAATATTCAAATTTACCCTTACTTGGACAACTGCCTGATTTAGGCAGACGGTCAGGAAAAACTGTTCCAGCACCTGACATTTGTAAAGGACCTAATAACCTCACTGGGGTACACTATCAACAAAAAGAAATCCAAACTAGTCCCCAATCAAAAAATTGTATTCCTGGGAGCAAGCCTGGACACAGCATGCCAGATGGCATTTCTAACTCCAGAAAAACAAGCCTATCTGACAGGCTACTTCTCTCTGCTGGCCACCAGAACCCAGTTATCTGCAAGGAAAATCCTGCAACCTCTAAGGTTCAAGGCCTTCTGCATTCTGCTAATTCCATATGTCAGACTGCATATGAGGAAACTTCAGTGGTACTTAAAAAGCCTTTTTTGCCAGCATTCTCAGGGCCTGGAAACTATTACACCTATGATACCTTGTCTAAGGAAAGATTTTCTTTGGTGGGCAGCAGCATGCAACCACAACAAGGGACTTCTGTTTTCACAACCCCATGCCACCCAGACCCTAACCACAGACGCATCAAACTGTGCCTGGGGTGCTCACCTGGATGGCAGGTGCATTCAGGGCCACTGGAGCCCAAACCAAATTCATCTGCACATCAACCAAAAAGAGATGCTAGCTGTTCAGCACGCTCTGACAGCTTTCAAATCCCTGCTCTCTCCAGGGCCTCTACTGATCAAAACTGACAACACCACAGTAATGTGGTACATCAACAAACAGGGGGATGTCCCACTCTGCAGGCTAGCCATGACCCTTTGGAACACGGCCTCAGCCATAGATATTCATCTGCAAGCTTAATTCCTGCCAGGCAACCAAAACTCTCTGGCAGACAACTTAAGCAGAAATCTGCTAGACCCAAATGAGTGGCAATTAAACCACAACACCTTCAACCTTGTGACTCAGAAATGGGGTACCCCGAAGGTGGACCTATTTGCCGCCCCCTACAACCACCAGCTTAGGAAATTCTGCAATAGGGAACCTTGCAGCAAGGCCTGGAAAAAAAATGGATGCCCTATCCTTCCAGTGGGCAAACCTCTCAATCTATGCATTCCCCCCCCCCTACCTCTTCTTACCAGAGTATTACTCATAATAAGGAAGGAAAGATCAAGGGCAATCCTGATTGCCCCAGACTGGCCACATCAACACTGGTACCCACTACTGCGCAGTCTGTCTCCATTACCTCCATGGCACCTCCCCCAGATTCCAACTCTCCTGACTCAGCAGGAGGGAGCGTTCTTGCATCCGCAGTTGCAGACCCTGAATATAGTAGCCTGGCTTATTCCTTGACTTGTCCTCCAGTGGCCAGCCTAAGCAAACAGTTCCTGGATGTCATACGTGAAGCCAGATGACCCAGTACTAGAAAATCCTATGCTGACAAGTGGAAAAGGTATTGTTCCTGGATCCAGACTAAAAGAGCTGACCCAGCACAGCCCTCCTTACCTCATCTTGGATTACCTAGCAGAACTACTGCACAGTGGCTTATCCTTCTCTGCCATAAAAATCCATGCCTCTGCCATCTCTGCACATTACAGCACTGAGCCACCTCTTTTCCACACCCTCTCATCAAGCAGTTCCTGAGAAGGGTTAACAACTTAAGGCCACCAAGAAGAACCCCTACCCCTGCAGTTTCAGCAGAGTTAAAATTCCTCTCTTGGAAAACAGCCTTGCTTCTGGCCATCACTTCAACTAGAAGAGTGTCTGAGCTACAAGCACTTATAGCTGTGGAACCTTTCATCATTTTTTCATGATGACAGGGTCTCCCTCAGGGCTAACCCAACTTTCAGGCCTAAAGTAGTGTCCAGTGTGGCTCTCAACCAACCAATATATTAATTTTCCCACCTTTTTCCCTAAACTTCAGAATAAGTGGGAAAGGATCCTGCACTCTTTAGATGTGCACAGACAGCTGTGATTCTACCTGGATAGGACTAAGCCCTTTAGGAAATCTGACCAATTACTAGTCAGCTTTGCACCTGGGCAGAGGGCAAAACCATATCAAAACAAACCATCTCCAAATGGACAGTATACTGCATCCATTTCTGTTACAAACACCATGACAAACCACCCCTACAGGGAGTCAGAACACATTCTACTAGGGCAACTCCAACCTCTACAACCTTTCTCAGATGGGTCCCTACCAAAAACATCCTGGAAGCTGCAACATGGAGTTCGTTCATACCTTCACCAAGCATTACCACCTGCCTATCTTTTCAAAATCCAGGACAGGCTTTACAACCGCAGTTCTGCAGGGCATACTAGCCAGCCCCAACTCTTCTTGACTGCCTCCACCCGTTTCTCATCTTTGGGAATCAACCCAAGTGTGATGACTGCGGGTTCCTATCAGCTGACCGAAGACGCAGGTTAGCGAATGCGACTTGGTTGAGCTGTAAATGCCGAAACGGCAAAATATCGAAGCAGCATGTAAGCAAATTCTTTCCCTGGGAAAGAATTCGCTTGGCCGATTCAGTAGTTTGCCGTTTTCAGCACTGTAGTGCGATTTCGGAGTTGGTATATTTAAGTAGGGAGGTGTGTGTGTGTGTGTGGGGGGGGGGGGCGAACTTAATATCATGTATTAAAATGTTTTCTTTTTTTTTTCTTTTTTTTGTTGGAACAGTGATTTTTCCCTTGGAAAAAAAAATCGCTGTTCTGACAGTTCAGTTTTATAAGCTTTCGTTTACATGAGGTCGATTAATCACTGTTCGCTAACCTAAGCGTTTGGTGATCTAATATAGTCCCATGACTGCAACAGTGAAACACGAAGAACATAGTACAGTTATGTATACTTACCATAAATGTAGATGTTCGAGTGTATTCACTGTTGCAGTCTTGGATGTTCATCGTGTTACACTGCTGCAGTCATCACACTTGGGTTATCCTGCCGTCAGGCGGTCCCGCAGTTGGCCAGAGTTCCAAATTCTTGGTCCGGTGTTGGTTGCTGTCGCTTCTTTCCTGACGTCAGTGCGCCAGGGGTATATAAGATGCATCTGACGCCATTTTCTTCAGTTTTTCTTGCCCCAGATGTCAGATGCCCCCAAGTGGGTAGGCAATACATATTGCTAATCAGAAATATACATATGAAATAAAAACAATACCTTCAGTTACAAGCAAATACTTTCTTGCCGCGCGGTGCCCGAAGCAGAAGCAGTTCGCAAGTGCCGGTCGGCCGACTCCTGAGATTTTCGAGGTTGAATTTCAGATCCGAAGTCTTCAATAAAGCTAAGTACCCCATTGGGGAAACTTTTTTCTTGCCTCAGACCGATGTCAGAAAAAGTTAATTGTATTTCTTGTGGGAAACAAATACCTCATAAGGACTTCCACTCTTACTGTATTCCATGCCTAGGCTCTGATCACAACGTCACTAGTTGTAGGTTTTGTGCTAGATTTAGCAAACGCACTATAAAAAGATATTTTGATTTTGCTTTGCACTACTTTGGCCGAAGGTTCAATTATACTATGCCATCAGATCAACCGACGACCGCAATTCTGAAAAAACGCAAAGACAAGGATAAAGACAGGCATCCGAGGTCCAAAACCAACGACGAAACCTCTTCTAGGCCAGTCGCCGGTTCTCAGTGATGCGCTTTCGCAGCCCCTGACACCCGCTACCTCAGAGCGACAGGCCGACTCCGACTCCCACGTGGAGACAACTAGGCCTCTGGAAACTCAAGGTATTGGGCCTATAGAAACTAATCCCTCAGATGGGTCCAGAGCCGCTGAGCAGGCACCGGCTTCTGAGGGTGTTTTCAGACCTTCACAACTTACCATTAAATCAACAGCCTAGACAAAGGTACCATTAAAGACAAAGAGACAAGTACAGCATTCTCCTGGACAGTCCTCCATGCCTAAGAAACAGATGCTTAAAATGGCCAAAGACCTCATTACTCTAATCAGGGGTTCCCATCCCCCTCCTGAGAAAAGGCCTAGGCAGGATACAGGCTATGATTCCTCTGATCAGGTTTCCATTTCCTCTGATTCCTCTTCAGACCAGGGATACTCTTTGCCCCCCTATGAGGACTCTGATGCTGAGGAATCTATCCTTTCAGCCTCTCCTCCTGAGGATTACTCTTTTGGGGAAACTTTACATACCATGAGGGAACATTTCCATTGGGAAAGTCAGGAATACTCAGAATCCAAGAAAAGGCTCAGGGATTTCCTCTTATTGCCTCAGCACAGGCCCCTGGCTATTCCGCCTGTACTAGACATTGTGGATGATGTGTTCTCTGAATCCAGCTTATCTCCTGACTCTTTGCCCCCTGCTCCAGCCAAGCCAGATAGGTATTATAGAGTCCCTGACTCTCACATGTTTCTTTACAAAAACCCTTCTGCTGATCCAGAAACTATTTCCCAGGGTCCCAAAGGGGTTAAGGCTTCCATTGCAAAAAATCCAGTACCCTCTGACAGAGATTCCAGAGCTTTGGATAGATGGGGGAAGAAAGTATACAAGTCTGCAACTTTAGCAGTAAGTAAATTGCCAGTTTCACATGCTTAAGTACCAACAATATTTAATGGCTCAGTTAAAACAGGAAATGCTTGCTAGCTCAGAAGCTCCTGATTGTAAAGAAAAGCAGGATTTATTGCATGCAGTTGAACAGGCGGGAAAACATACTCTGCAATGTGGTTTTGATTCTTTAGAGGCCTCTTGTAGAGCCGCAGTTACAGGTTCTGTTATTCGAAGACATGCTTGGTTAAAAGAACAGAGTTTACCTGAACATGTTAAGGCAAAGTTATTGGATGCTCCTTTACAACATGATAACTTGTTTGGTGTTAAGGCAGAAGAGGTTTTAAAGAAAATGGAGGATAAAGCTAAATCTATGCAAACTGTCAAGGATTTCTTACAGGTACAGCCACCTCGGTTTATGAGAAATTGGCCAACAAAAAATTGGTCCTGTCCAGTGTCAGACAGGCCACAGAGAGGCAGATACAGATGCCCAAGAGGCAGATCTCAACCCCAAGGCTCAAACAGACAATGACAGTGGGGCACCTCAACCCCAAAAGGAGGTGTGGAAAAGTCTCAACCTTACAGGAAACCGTCACAATGACTTTCCCTTGCGTACGCCAAGCACGTCCCTTCTGGAAGCCCCCTTAGGGGGAAAACTAGCACTTTTTTCTCAAAACTGACAAACAATCACCCAAGACAAATGAGTCCTGCATATTGTGTCTCAAGGTTACAGATTCCACTTCCATACTTTACCAAAGCTAAAAGGAATGCCAGACCTGCCACAAAATCAATGGGCAGAGGCACAAAAACAAATTTCAGCCCTCATGAACATGAGAGCTATACAAAACGTACCACAACAGGAACAAGGACAAGGATTTTACTCAAGACTCTTCCTAATCCCCAGAAAGGACAAAGCCTGGAGGCCTATACTGGACCTTTCAATTCTGAATACTTACCTGGATATTCCGAAATTCAAAATGTTGACATTACAGCAGCTTCTACCCATACTGGGCAAGAAGGTTTGGCTTGTTACGCTGGACCTCAAAGAGGCATACCTGCATGTCCCTATCAGACAAAATTGCAGAAGATACTTCCGATTCAAAGCTGGTACAAGGCACTACCAATTCTCTGCACTGCCCTTTGGCTTATCTACTGCGCCCAGGGTCTTCACAAAGTGCCTGGTACCAGTAATTGCATTTTGCAGACAAAAAGGGATTCAAATATACCCCTACCTGGACGACTGCCTCATTCAAGCAGAGACAAAGGACATTCTTCTACAGCATCTGGCGTTTGTGAAAAGGTTGCTAATTTCTCTAGGGTACACAGTAAACGAAAAGAAGTCAAAACTAGTGCCCTCACAACAGATTACATTCCTGGGTGCCAGCTTAAATACAACAGCCCAGATGGCTTACCTCACGCCAGACAAACAAGTGCAACTAACTCAATATTTTCAACTACTGGCAAAAACGTCCCATCTCCCTGCAAGAAGAATTCATGGGATTCATGACATCCTGCATACTACTAATACCATATGCCAGACTGCATATGAGGAAATTACAATGGTACCTAAAAAGTGTTTGGACTCAACATTCTCACAGTCTAGAAGCAGTAATTCCAATAATTCCCTGCCTACAACAGGAGTTTCGATGGTGGGCACAGGCATGTCACCTAAACAAGGATCAGCCTTTTACCCAACCCACAGCCAGGCAAACTCTAACAACAGATGCTTCGGATTACGCCTGGGGAGCACACATGGCAGGAACATGCATTCAGGGCAAGTGGACCACAGGCCAGATGCATCTTCACATCAATCAAAAAGAGATGTTGGCTGTTCAAAATGCCCTAACAGCTTTCAAGGACCTTCTACACCCAGGACAACTATTACTAAAGACAGACAACACCACAGTAATGTGGTACATAAACAAGGGGGCACTCACTCTTATCCCCTATGCAGGCAAGCCATGACCTTGTGGAACACAGCTCTAATGTACCATGTTCACCTGCAAGCACAATTCCTGCCAGGAAAGAAAAATACTCTGGCAGATGACTTAAGCAGAAATATCATGGACCCTCACGAATGGAAATTGAACCCACAAATCTTCAGCATGATAACACAAAAATGGGGATGCCCAGACATAGATCTTTTTGCCTCCCCTCTGAATTGCCAACTACAAAAATTCTGCACAAGGACTTATCACAAACAAGCATGGAAAGTGGATGCTCTTCTGTTCAGCTGGTAAAACCTAAAAGTCTATACCTTCCCACCACTGCCTCTCCTTTCAAAGGTACTCCTAAAAGCCAGACAAGAAAAACCACAGATGATCCTGATTCTCCAGACTGGCCACGCCAGCACTGGTACCCTATCTTAAGGAAATTGGCTCAGGGCCCACCATGGATTTTGCACCAAATTCCACACCTTCTGACTCAACAAAACAATCAGATCCTGCACGGTCAGCTCAAAACCCTAAACCTGGCTGCATGGCAGATACTTTAGTCAAACAGGCAACACCTCTCTCTAAAGCTGTTATGGATGTCATTTTGGAGGCCAGGAGGCCTAGCACCAGGAAAGCTTACTCAGAAAAATGGAAGAGATTCTGCGCCTGGAACCAGGTTCACAGCCCTTCACCCTCTTGTTCCAAACATTCCTCAGATTTTACAGTACTTAACTGAGATGCTGGACAGAGGCCTATCCTTTTCATCAATTAAGATTCACTCCTCTGCCATTTCTGCACATTACAACACAGATCCTCCTTTATTCTCTCATCCCTTGCTAAAGCAGTACCTCAGAGTGGCTAAAAACATAAGACCGCCCCTTAGAGCACCAACACCAACTTGGGACCTCAATTTCGTTTTGGAAAAACTGACCCTACCACCTTTTGAGCCAGCCAATACAGCCGATCTAAAATTTTTATCATGGAAAACAGCTCTGCTCCTAGCAGTAACTTCAGCACAAAGAGTGTCAGAGCTACAGGCATTAATGGCAGTGGAACCTTTTATAATTTTTCATCAGGACAGGGTATCTTTAAGGACAAACCCTACCTTCATGCCAAAGGTGGTATCTAGTGTGGCTCTTAACCAAACCATCCATTTGCCTACTTTTTATCCAAACCCCCAAAATAAAGGGGAGAAACTTCTGCATTCTTTAAACATACACAGGCAGCTACTCTTCTACTTGGACAAAATAAAAGCTTTCAGGAAAACTGATCAACTGTTTGTAGCATATGCTGCAGGATCACAATGCAAGGCTATCTCAAAGCAGACTATATCCAAATGTATAGGACACTGTATTCGGTACTGCTACACACGGCATGGAAAATCAGTCCCTAATAACATTAGGCCTCATTCCACCAGGGCAACAGCCACTTCAGCAGCCTTTCTCAGAGGAGTACCTACCAAGGAAATTTTGGAGGCTGCAACTTGGAGTTCAGTGCACACCTTCACCAAGCATTACCACCTGCCTCTTTACTCTAAATCCAGAGCAGGATTTGCCACTGCAGTTCTGCAGGGCTACTTAGCCAGTCCTAACTCTTTATAGACCAGCCACCCAAACTTAGCTTTGGGATTCAACCCAAGTGTGTTGACTGCAGCAGTCTAGCACGATGAACATAGTACAGTTTTGTACCTACCATAAATGTAGATGTTCAAGTGTTCACACTGCTGCAGTCCAGGTTACCCTCCCTCCATCCCCTCTGAACTAGCTGGACTTGTCTATACCCTTCTATCCTATACAACCTTTGGGGTGTATTTGCTTGTAACTGAAGGTATTGTTTTTATTTCATATGTATATTTCTGATTAGCAATTTGTATTGCCTACCCACTTGGGGGCACCTGACATCTGGGGCAAGAAAAACTGAAGAAAATGGCGTAGGATGCATCTTATATACCCCTGGCGCACTGACGTCAGGGAAGAAGCGACAGCAACTGATGCCGGACCAAGACTTTGGAACTCTGGCCGACTGCTGGACCGCCTGACGGCAGGATAACCCATGTGTGATGACTGCAGCAGTGTGAACACTCGAACATCTACATTTATGGTAAGTACAAAACTGTACTTTTCCCACCCTCCAGCCCCCTTGTCTCTCTCTCTCTCTCTTCATCACCCTTACTGGGCTATTGGTATTTAGTTTCTACTGGTGGTGTTACTCCATCGTAACTTAGCTCCCTATTGGGGGCTCCTGATGTTTGGGTTAAGAAAAACGCAGCCTATTTTTATACCACTGACGACCTGACGTTAGTCCTGGAGCAACAGCTGCCGATGCAGAAATACTAAGCCTGTGGTATTCGGGCCGACTGAGGACTACCACTGGCAGTATAACCCTAGTGTGATGATTGTAACAGTGAGTAGACTCAAACATCTACATTTATGGTAAGTGTACGGAACTGTACTTTTTGCTTTATTTTCATCCTTTGGCAGGAAAATATTACAGAATTATGATTTTTTTCTGCTTTTATATATTATTTATTATATATATGACTCTGGTGTGGGTGTGATTTTTGATTTCTGAGATTTTAGTTCAAGTGAAGTTATTTGAATGCACTGTGAAGATGTTACTCTCTCTGACAAGAAAATATAGGGCCACATTCAATAACACCTATACTAAGTGTACACAATCTGTATTTAAGAACAGCCCTCCCACATTTTTTGTTCTTTCTAGTCACTCAGAAAGATTATACTAAGTGTACATGTAGTCTTCACTTTGTGGTAACCTGTGTGAATCCCCCCTCAGTATTTAAAGCTTCAAGAAAATCGGTAGGGAAACTAAAATTGGGAGGAAGATGGTGTGAGCTATGCTTGTGTTGTCTGTTCACTCAGAACAGTGTACACTTGGTGTAGGCTTTATTGAATCCCAGGGATAGTTTAAATTGCTGTTAGTCCATGGTAAGAATGACTCTCTGCCAGATGTAATACTCTGTCTCCAGCTATTTTATCTATTACTGAAGTTCATAAGAAAAAGAAAGCGATACTTCAAAGATGGCTGCACACAGAGTAAACAGCTTAATTTCAGCTCTCTGTGTGAAAACAGAAACTCAAAAAAAGAGAACCAGTGAATTTGTCTTTTTGGGTAAATTTCAGTTACTGGCTAGTAAGTGCAGTGCCTGGTTGCCAGCAAAAAAAAAAGAGATTTAGCGATCCTGAAAGGAAGTCATGTCCAAAAGGTGAGGTGAAAACAGTAGCCTGGAAGAATCCTGCAGCTGTTTATCAAAAAGCATTTCAAGCTCCAGCTTTGGAAGATGAGGCTTACAGTGTTGTAGAGAAAAAAATAAGTCAAATGTGCTCAGAGCTGATTAAAGTAAACAAATCACTGAAGGAGTATATCAACTCAAATAATAAAAGGCTATGCAAATTGAAGAAGCTTTAAACAGCTATTCACATGAGCTGATAAAACTGCAAAAATCAAGGGTCATAATGAAGAAAAGGCTGGCAGAGTACGAGACTGCTCAAGAAGAGATGTTTCAAAGAACGGTAGAATTAGAGGACAGAAAACCTGAGATTTTCTGCCGTTCCAAAAAGGAACAGACTGTATTAATTTTATGAAAGCGCAAATAAGCACCTGGACTGCTATTCCACAGCAGAAGTTCTTAATTGAAAGAGTACCTCATGTGTATGCTACAAACCTGGTCATGAAAAAGCAGCCAAGACCTGTAGTAGTAAAGTTGCAATCCTACCAGCAGAACAAGTTGATTCTGACAAAATTGTGGCAGAAGGAGAGAGGACTAAAAGTTGGAGATAGCAGTGTATTTGTGGAAAATGATTACAATACTGTAGACTAGACAGAAGGGGAGGAAATTTATGTTGAAAAACAGGTGTGAGACTCAAACTGCAATATCCAGCTCTCTCCAAACTATTTTTTTTCCTGGAGGGTCATAGTCATTTTTGATGTAGAATATGCTAAGGAGGAAATACAAAAGTTTGTCCAACGAAAAGTGAAGCTGTCAAACAGAAGGGGATTCTTCGTCTTATTCTTATGATGATAAAGCTCAGAGAGAATCTGTGCCAGTGAAACCTTTTCCTGTTTTCCAAAGGAAAGTGCTAGAGAGAGAGAGAAAAAAGCACATGCGTTGATTAGAAGAATCAGGATTACATTGGAAATGAACTAGTGACTGGAATTGTGAGATGGACATCAACAGGAAGAAAAATAGCAACTCAAAAATTTATGAATAAATATGAGATTACAAAGCATCAGTCACATTTGTAGAATATGTCGGAACAAGAAAATCTGGAAATATTAGACTTTTTTGACTTTGTTAAACTTTTAGGGGACTCAGAAGCATATGCCATACTTCATGTCATTAACGTTTGTAAGAACATTAAGGAAGAGAGGAAGAAGTGGGAAAGAAGTAACTGTAAGCAAAACTGTTTTGTTCTTAACAGTGTTTTTATAAAACATTCGGACATAATCCTTCTTCAGTACTACAAACTTATAAAATTTCTTTCATCTTATATACAGGCCCAAAGTAGTCATGTGGTTAGCAGCCCAAAAATCACATGACCATAAGTATCACTCAATAAGGCAAAGTTAAAACAACACAGATAGCAATGATTCTATAGTACATAAAAATTTAAATAATTTAAAATTCAGCTTGCTAATATGATTAATAATCAAAGTTACACATAAAATTCATATTATAAAATTCATATTGTAGAAAAAATATACATAATTATAAATTCAATCTACTGAGCTTAACCAAAATTGGTTTAAGGCTCAGCATACTGTTCAAGCCAGGAGAACGGTCACCAGCAAACCTTAAAATCCACTCATATTCTTTAATTTCTAAGAAGTTATTTATATCACCACCTCTTGGGAGGGAAAACAATGTCAATAACCCTGAATTTAAAAACATGATCTTGTCCACAATCTAACATATGCTTATATAAAGCATTTGTTTCGACACATCTTCTAATTTCAGACTTATGCTATGTAATCCTCTCTTTCAACCTACGAGTGGTTTTGCCTACATAAAAAGATTTGCATAACACACAGGTAGCCAAATACACTATATGTGTTGTGTGACAAGTAGCTGAAACATAAAATTTAAAAGTTTTCCCTGTTACTGGAAGAACAAAAAGGTCACTCCCTGTGTCAAAAATATCTCCACAGCATGAACAATTGTGGCATTTACATGTACCATACTTAGAGGAAAGCGTTTTCACAATGTTGGTAGAAAAATCCTTATAACATAATGAATTTTTTAAAGTTCTCATGTTCCTATAGGCAAATAAAGGTCTATCACCCAATAAGGCCTTTAGTTCATTTGAAGCCATTAGTATCAACCAGTTCTTAAATATTATTTGCTTTATGGATGGTGTTGTAAGACTATATGCAGTTACATATCTAGTCACGTCCATACGCACATTACGTACTATTCATAGGTAAGGCATCTGACTCCAGTGGGTCAGATAGGAAGGTAGGAGCAAACTTAGTCTTCCTCTCCTGCATCACCTTATCTTTCTCCACAGAGAGTAGGACATTATCATATCCACTAGCAGAAAAATCCGCTAACATATCCTTTAATTGTAACTCAAAACAGCAGTCATCAGTGTTAAGCCTACTCAACCTTCCTAACTGGGACCTCACAATACCTTTAAAGATGTGTGGTGCATGCATGCTATGAAAGTGGGTGTATCTACCAGCACACACATCCTTTTTATGTGACTTAGTATTCATATGTCCATCCTTAAATATAACTTCTACATCCAAAAACACAATTTCAGTCTTGGAACAGCTCATTTTAAACTTTAGAAAGGAAGAAGCTCTATTCAAATAGTCCAAAAACATATTCAATATATCCAAGCTGCCCTTCCAAAGTAGGAAACAATCGTCTACAAAACGTTGGAAAAATCTAATATGTTGTCTATAAGGGTTTAGATCACTCAAAATATGCTTACTTTCCCACTGGTAGAGCACTAGATTGGCATAGGTGTTGGCTATGGAAGTATCCATAGCCACACCAGTGAGCTGAAGGTACGTAAGTTCATTAAAGAGGAAAACATTATTCTTTAAAACCACATCTAGAAGGCTACACCACGTTTCTATTTTACCATAATCAGGGTTTGGACATGAAGTCAAAAAATCTCTCAAAAGGTCAATCCCATCATCATTCGGTATGACCGTGAAAAGAGAGACAATGTCCAGAGTTACCAAATAATACTCATTATTCATCATTTGTTCCTTCTCAGTGTCATAGCTTACTCGTAACTTCTCTAAAAAACCAAATGTCACGTAGAACTGAATCACAATTATTCAAAAAAGGTTGTAACTGACCATGTAAATAAACTGACAGGGGTTCGGTCACCCAACCTGCTCCTGAGACGATGGGTCTCATAGGTGGATCCATGATTGACTTATGGATCTTAGGTATTCCATATAGGCGGGTGTCACAGGACAAGGAACTGTTAAATAATTAAATAAATCAAGATCTATCTGACCCTGCAGCTGTAAGTCATAGATGACCATATTAACATACGACATACATTTTTTTACATCCATGCCAGTGATGCGTTTAAAAGCAGTAGTATCCTCCAGCAAACAGGACATAGTATCTAAGTATTTGTCACGTTCCATGAGCACCACTACCCCTCCCTTATCAGCTTGTTTAATTATTATTTCTTTACAGGAGCACAGATCTTTAAATACTTTAAACTCATCCAGTGTCAAGTTGTACTCATTCCTTTTACTCTTATTACTACTCTCATACAATTGCCTAATTTGTACTTCACACAAATCATGAAAAGCCTTCACTATTGGTACAGCAATAGGTATAAAAGTACTGAGGCGCTTAAAGCCTCTTTCTACTACAGATGATTGACCAAACAACAACTTTAAGTTTAACATTCTGGTGAATTTTTTCAAGTCAGTTAGTGCAGACACCAGGTCATTTCCACCTGAAGGAATAAAGTTAAGCCCCTTTGAAAGTACTGATATATGGGCTTCTTGTAGCTGGAACGTTGATAAATTCAACGTACCTTTAATTATTTTCGCCCATCTTGGCTGTGCCTAAAGGGCTGTTGAGCTTTATTTATTAGATGCCTCTGAGCGTACAACTGGGGAATTCCTCTGCGTCGTCGGTCGTTCTTTCACGGTTTCAGGTCGCTCCAGTGAAAAACGCTTTGAAGCAAAACTAAAAGTTAGTTGCTGTGATTTCCTCCCCACCTCATCATTTGTATTTCCAGGCGTTGTGATCACTCGCTTCGGTGTTACACAGGAATTAGAAGTCTCTGCCCCTATGGCTGGGTTTACGTGGGTCAAACCATTCGCAGATTCAGATGGGGGGGGTTGTACTACATGCCTTTTATTCTGCTCATTAGAAACTGCATTAACGTCACTAATATCGTCCAAAGTATCCAGGTTACTTCTTGTTTTGACTTTATGAGCGTACGAGTATTCATTTTTGTATCTATTGCTGTTATTTATAGGGACGTTCTCCCTGGGCCAAGAGAAGATATTCCCTCTGCCAAAATCATTGATGTGATGAACAAGTTTTCGTTTTTTAGTTGCTTCCATTCTGGCATCCAAAGTTTGTAGTCTCCCTACCATGTCATGAAAATGGTTAGACATATTTGAAAAGATAGGCATAGCCAATATATCATTTTCAAGGGTACAAATATCTTTCTTCAAGTCTTCCTCTATAGATAAAAAATACTCATTCATGAGCAACATATAGTCCAAGCCTAATTGGATATTCAGCTGTTGCCACTTTTTTAGCAGCTCTGGGTATGCGTTCCCATATGAGGGCATTTTAAGAATACGTAGCCCTCTGGGAACAATCCCTCTGTCCATGTATGCTAAAAAACTAAAACGTTGCCATTGCAAACGTTTAAAAGTGTTAGCCTTTCTTTCTAATGTTTGTAACACTTTGTTAAATTCAGAGACAGCATCTGTGTCAGGTACAGCAGGATCCACAATTACAGGATTCATTTCCTCAGCAAAAGTTAATAAAGGATTTGTCTCAGCATTTATAGAAGTTCTATTTAAGGATGGACATATGAATACTAAGTCACATAGAAAGGATGTGTGTGCTGGTAGATACACCCACTTTCATAGCATGCATGCACCACACATCTTTAAAGGTATTGTGAGGTCCCAGTTAGGAAGGTTGAGTAGGCTTAACACTGATGACTGCTGTTTTGAGTTACAATTAAAGGATATGTTAGCGGATTTTTCTGCTAGTGGATATGATAATGTCCTACTCTCTGTGGAGAAAGATAAGGTGATGCAGGAGAGGAAGACTAAGTTTGCTCCTACCTTCCTATCTGACCCACTGGAGTCAGATGCCTTACCTATGAATAGTACGAATGTGCGTATGGACGTGACTAGATATGTAACTGCATATAGTCTTACAACACCATCCATAAAGCAAATAATATTTAAGAACTGGTTGATACTAATGGCTTCAAATGAACTAAAGGCCTTATTAGGTGATAGACCTTTATTTGCCTATAGGAACATGAGAACTTTAAAAAATTCATTATGTTATAAGGATTTTTCTACCAACATTGTGAAAACGCTTTCCTCTAAGTATGGTACATGTAAATGCCACAATTGTTCATGCTGTGGAGATATTTTTGACACAGGGAGTGACCTTTTTGTTCTTCCAGTAACAGGGAAAACTTTTAAATTTTATGTTTCAGCTACTTGTCACACAACACATATAGTGTATTTGGCTACCTGTGTGTTATGCAAATCTTTTATGTAGGCAAAACCACTGTAGGTTGAAAGAGAGGATTACATAGCATAAGTCTGAAATTAGAAGATGTGTCGAAACAAATGCTTTATATAAGCATATGTTAGATTGTGGACAAGATCATGTTTTTAAATTCAGGGTTATTGACATTGTTTTCCCTCCCCAAGAGGTGGTGATATAAATAACTTCTTAGAAATTAAAGAATATGAGTGGATTTTAAGGTTTGCTGGTGACCGTTCTCCTGGCTTGAACAGTATGCTGAGCCTTAAACCAATTTTGGTTAAGCTCAGTAGATTGAATTTATAATTATGTATATTGTTTCTACAATATGAATTTTATAATATGAATTTTATGTGTAACTTTGATTATTAATCATATTAGCAAGCTGAATTTTAAATTATTTAAATTTTTGTTATGTACTATAGAATCATTGCTATCTGTGTTGTTTTAACTTTGCCTTATTGAGTGATACTTATGGTCATGTGATTTTTGGGCTGCTAACCACATGACTACTTTGGGCCTGTATATAAGATGAAAAAAATTTTATAAGTTTGTAGTATTGAAGAAGGATTATGTCCGAAAGCTCTGCTGTGTTTTGTCATTAAAGTGGTTTTTCCTTTTGGATTGTCTGCTTGCAGTACTTTGGCACTTTTGATATTTTTTATAAAACATGACATACTGCATGTTATTTAGTAAAGCTTTTTCAGTTATTTTTATGTGCAATAAGGATACTAAAGTAAAAAGGTGCCGGTTTCCCCTTCTCCTTCCTTTCGTTCTTGTTCAGTTTTAGGAAATGTACGCAGGGCAATGCAAAAAGTGAAGAAAGCCTGCATAAAAGAGCATGATATAAGTAAAATTGATATGCCTTTTCTTACTTTTGTATAGGGGAATGACTGGACTAAGGCCCTCAGCTTGATCTAACAATAATGAATGTAATGAAAAGATTTCCTTTAACAAGTAAATGTTCACAGTGCAACATGAGAAGCTTGTAGCTGAAGGCAACTGTGTATATGTTTGTTTCTGAGGAGAAATGCTGATAAGGACAGTAAACACAAAAGATCTTTTGCTTTCAGTGGTTGAAAGGTAATGGTTTCTGAAAGCATTCAAAATTGTTTTCTACATCTGGGAGAGGAATAAAGTTAAAACAAAAACAGGCAGCATCTAGTGTTAAGTAGAAGCACAGGCTGTACCATGTGGATTAGTTTAACACTTTACTGTCAGTCTGGGACAGTTGTTCGTATTAGGAGAGATAAACTTGAAGATGTACATAATTTTGTATGTTTGAATTAAGTTAATAGGTTATGGGGGTGTTCTGTTTTTTTCTTGCTTAAGGGTTTTCATTAAAACAAAACATCATGTAAGATATGGCATAGGTTCAAATGGATATGACAAGAAAGAACTGTATAAAAGATCAGACTTCCAAGCATTAGTGTGTGCATGTGTAACACAAAAGCTGAAAATAGACATTTTAAAAAAAGCTGTTATACATAACAGGTGAGAATAATAACTTCTTAACATAGTGGCAATGCTTTATTATCTTTGAACATGAGTGATCTTACAGGTATATGCAAAAAAGAAAAGAGTATGAACTGTATTAAAATGCAGAGTGCATATAGCTATACTACAGGAGACACATTTGGAAAGAACTAAGCATGTGACCAATAAAAAAATGGATTTCAGAATGGTTACTGGGTGGAATATCTGGAACAGAGGAAAAGGGGAGTACTTATATTAGTTGTTAGAGGAGTTCTAATAGAGCTACAAGAAGTAAAAAAAGATGATAAGGAGGAGCTGCAGGCAAAGGAGGATTACACTGGCATGTAATTATATTCACCTTAAACCGCTACAGTGGAGTTTAAGAAAATTCTGGGAGAAGTGTTCGGCTTTCAGTAGAGACTATTGCTTACAGGTGGAGACTGGAATTTGCCTTGCAACAGAGAGGATGTGTCAGGGGGGAGGGGGCTAGAGGTGAAAATACAACAAAAGAGGGTAGATTTTTTGAAGGTATGGAAGGTGTGAATTCAGTAGTAGGAGCTCTGAGAAAATTTACATATTCCCCAAGGTACAAAATTGGACTAGGGTAGAGAGAAATTATATTTCACAGGAACATATGCATGTAATTGAAAATGTTGATATGCATCCAGTAACTATTTCAGATCGTGCACCAATAATTAAACTAAAAATGCAGGGTGATGAAATAAAATTGAAACACCGATGCTTCCTCACCTGTCTGTTAAACAGAGCGGAATTTAAGGAGTTGGTAGTGAAAATTAATTTGGAGTTATTAAGGAAGATAGAAATTTTTTCTGAAAATATATCGAGGGAGTGGGATAAAATGAAGGCAGAGTTTAAAAATAGGGTAAAATTAAAAGAGAAGAGGGATTGTTGAGAAGTAACAGTTTTGTAGAGGGACTGACAAAGGTTAAAGTATTACAGAATAGGGGGATTCTCACAGAACAAGAAGAGGCACAACTGCAGAGTGCTAAAGAGAAAATAAGGGACTACCCCGATAATATGCATGGGTTAAGAAAGATTGTTAAGCAACTGTTTTTTTCATAATAACTTCAGAAAACAAAAGCTTTTAACACAATAGCTCAAACAACAGAAAGTAGAAAGTATTGTTGCCAAACCTAGGATGCCTATAACAAGGAAAATAACCAGAGATCCTGAAGAGGTATTAGAAGTATTTTGGAATTTTTATGAAAATCTGTATGAAGTGGTGAAATTTGGAAATCAAGAAAAAGTACAAGTGAAAGTGTTTATGGAAGAATTAAATATGCCAAGGCGGTACTTATGTATTATCGCAACCACATTTTCAAGTGAATGGTGGTTGCTTTCCCTTGTGTCAACTGGGAGCGATTAAGTATGAGAAAACCTCAGATGCATGCTTTCTTTAATGTGTTCTTGTTTTTAGAAAGGTTTCTCACTTCAGATAAAAAAAAAAAATAAGGTTTGAAAGAATATGTTTCCCCATTTACTGCCAGTGTCTCAAGATGTCAGTTAAGCAAGTTCCCCCATTCCACATTTAAAACACGTTCCACAGTTCCTTTTTCTCAGCCTTTGCCCTGACAACAGAAAGCATCGGGAAACAAAAAGCCAAAGCAGTATACCCTGTCTGACTCCTTACAAAGTGATCAGGAAGGGTAGTAGACTGTTAAACACTATCTTGGTGGATTTTTCTTTTTCTTTTTTTTTTTGGTTTGTAAAACGAGTATGAGTTTTCAAACGTTGCTTGCAATTTTTGGCTAGCTGATCCGTTGGAAGATTAAACGTCTGATAGGAAGCAAAGACGATCAAGGGGATTTTCGAGTAGAAAACGGCAGCAGTACTGCAAAATCATTTAATCATCTAATTAACCTCTCTAATATCATTGATCCATAAAGTGAGACTAGCATTTGGGGGAATGAAAGGAAGTTAGCAAATGCAAAAGATTTTGCAGTACTGCTGTTTTCTACTTAAAAAAAATAAAAAATCTCCCTTGATTGTCTTTGCTTCCCATCAGACATTCTGATGCAGGTAAAAGGGCAGAGAGACTGCAGCTTAGTTTCTCCAGTCAAGACACCGCAGAGTCGGTGAAGAAGCAGTGGAAGAAAATGGTAACAGCTTTACCAAGCCCTCTGTTTACAACCCAGCCTTACATCACACCTTAAAAATGTTTGAACTTTCTTGTAAAACACATATCAGACAGACCTTACAAGGTAAGACCAAACGTCCGTTCTTCAATTTTATGTCAATTATCGCAGCATGAAAATGTGGTTGCGATAATACGCAAGTACCGCCAAGGCTAGAGGTAGATGAGGCTCAATTACTAACACGATAGATAGAAGGAGATGAGATAAAAATGGTGATGTGTAACCAATCTGCAGGAAAGTATCCAGGAATAGTTGGTACGTATTCCTGTGAAAGTTTGGAAGCTAAGAGGGAAGAAAGTGATGAAGATCTGGAAGATTTTGTTTAATAGTGTTTTAAGAGGAAGAGGAGGAGAAGCATCAACATCCTGGAAGAAAGCTGTGGTGGCTGTAATGCCTAAAAATGGTAAAGACTCATCAGATCAGACTTCATCTAGGCCAATTTTGATTCTAAAATATGACTGTAAAGTGTTTGTAATGGCTAGAAGAGTGGCAGAGGTGATGTCAAAATTGATAGATGTGGATCTACACATGTCAAGGGGAGTCGAACATTTGGCAACATTAATAGAACAATGATGATCCAGAGGGAAGCAGAGTGTATGAAAATACCACTGTTGTTGGTGGGTCTTAATGCAGAAAAGCATTCAATATGGTTAAGCTGGGATTTTATGGGTAGGGCAATGGAAGCATTTGCATTCCCTAACAAAATAATATTACTTAAGAGGATATATGAAAGATCAGAGGAGAAAATTAAAGTGCGGGGAGGAGGTCCTCTCTGTGCTCTGAAAGGAATCAGCCAAGGGTGTCCTCTTTCTTCATCGTTTGTATTCTATTTAGAATCATTGGCAAAGAAAATAAGGGGGTCAGAAATTCAAGGATATAATTGGTATGGTAGTCAAGAAAAGTTGGTTTTATTTTCAGATGATATTGTTTTGTACCTGATAAAACCAGAAAAGGACATATCAGTGTTGTGGAACATTCTGAAACAGTTTCAAGACTTTTCGGGATACAAAATTAATGAAGATAAAACTAAGACAATAGTTGTAAATTTATCCACACAGAAATTGGTTCAGCAATGCCCGTATCTATGAGGACATAAAGTGAAATACTTAGGAGTATGGATTAAAAGGATTCTGTTATGGCAGCTAAGGGTATGTAGGAAGAGACTAAACAAAAGATAATACAAAAACTGAGAAATTGGAAGCTCTGTTTTATGGATATGGATAGCAAGATACAAGCAGTGAAAATGTTTTAGTCCCATTAGTTTTATACACAGGTCAGGTAAATCAACCAGAGGAAAAACTGAAGGATTTTATCTGGGAGGGGAAGAGGGCAAGAGTCAAAAGGGATAAATTTATCCTTCCCGTAGAACAAGGTGGTTTGGAGTTACCTGATTTTAAGGGGTATTTTAAAACTACACATTTAAGGCTCTTAAATATAGCACAAGTAGAAAGTTATAATTCAAAGTGGAAAGGGATGATGATGAAACGGGGGGGGTGGCTGAAGAAATAAGGAGAGACTGGGATTTTGGGAGCACATCCTTAAGGAGAATAACAGTAACTATGCAGAATATTATCTTCATAAAGTAGCAAAAAGTATTCTAAGAATTAAGCCAACACTTGAATGGAGAAAGGAAATTCTGCCCAAAGGACTGACTGCAATTAGGAGAACAGAGACTAGGCAAGAGGTGGCTTGAATTTACTGGAGAAAACTGGCAAAGGAATCAAGGTATTGTGAGCAAATAATTAGAGAGGGAAAGGTAATAGAATGGAAAGAGGCCAATACTTCATTTTGACTGCAGGCTTAGAGGTTGCCTTCCCTGTTGGGGAAAAAAGTGTTTCACTTAGGATCCTCCTATTCCGCTCTCTTTGCATACACAGTGACATCAACGAGAGAGGAATAGGAGGATCCTAAGTGAAAGACCAGCACTGGTAGAGTTTTTAGTAAAATCTAGAATAGAAGCGGTGGTTAAAAAATGGATAATTAGTAGGGCGTGTAAAATGTTGCATGATAAATATTGGAATGAATCAGAGGAGGTTAGAAAGGATTGGGAAGAGAGATTGGATAGCCAGTTTACAAAGAAACAATGGGAAGGATGTATGTATGTCTCCCAAATATGCAACAAAGTCTAGAAGATTTAGGATTTTTGTTTCGAAGTGTTTTCATAGGTATTGTTTTACCCCAAGGAGACTAATGTCTCATAAGCTCTTCAATGCCTTTATGAGAGGAACATCTCTTCTTAGACCCCCAGTTAGAGATCCTCCTCCTCCTTGGGATCTTATTTTAGTTTTAGCTTCCTTAATTTGCCTCCCTTTGAACTGGCAGCATCATGTTCCTTAAAATGTCTTTCTTGGAAGACACTTTTTCTGGTTGCTATCACTTCAGCTAGACGTGTCTCAGAGCTTCAAGCACTATGTGTTCGTCCTCCTTACCTGGTGTTTCACAAGGACAGAGTTTCTCTGAGGACCAGTCCATTCTTTATTCCTAAAGTCTGTTCAGAGAACAATTTAAATCAATCCATAGATCTCCCAGTTTTCTTTCCCAATCACAGCAACAAGGCAGAATACAAGCTCCACCAACTGGATGTGCACAGACAATTGTGTTTTTATCTCCATAGAACTAAGGAACTAAGAAAGTCAGACCAGTTATTTCTTTCTTAAGCTTTCAACAAACAAGGCCTTCCAGTTTCTAAGGTGACCTTATCCAGATGGTTATCTGATACTATTGCCTTTATTTATCAGTTACAAAATAAGGAGCTACCAGCTCAACCAAAAGGTCATTCTACTAGAGTTTTAGCCACCTCTGTAGCCTTTCAGTCTAGGTTACCCATAGACTCAATCTGTGCAGCTGCCACTTGGGCAAACCATCATACTTTTATCGTTCATTACAAGGTGAATATGGTCTCCCGGAGCAGAGCTTCCTTTGGTTCTACTGTTCTGAAGAGTCTGTTCCAAGAGCCACCTGGGATTTTAGGTGCTAGGGACGCTGTGCCAAACAGCAAGAATGAAGGCGAGATGGACAACTTAACATAAAGAAGTTATGAACCTACCATAATGTTCCATGTTAGTTGTCTTCATCTCGCCTTCCTCCTTGTATCCCTCCCTCCTTCCCCCTTCCTAGAGGATTGAGAGGAGTTATTTTTGTTTTCACTGGCTGAGTATCTTTTATTACTTCACATGCCTGGTAATTTATGACTCTTTCCTTGTTTAGGTGTATTGGACAACCAGTTTTTAGGTAACTGGTTACTCTACGTATGTCTAGTGTGCGCTATCACAAACGAGATCTGGGTAGCTGACATTGGGCATTCTGGGATAAGGAGTAGCCTCGAGCCAGTATACAGCTCTCGAGCTATAGAAGGTGGCCAAGTCGGAGCCAAGGATCGGCTCCAAACCCAAACAGCAAGAAGGAAGGCGAGATGAAGACAACTAACATGGAATGTTATGATAGGTACATAACTTCTTTTTTTAAGTGTGAGGGCATAATTTGATTCTCTCAAAATGCTTAGGCTCTGCCCATTGGAAGTTACAGTGTAAACTTCCTAAGGTCCATTGGAGTGAATGAGTTTGAAGCTCAAATGTCGGTCATTCAGAGATTGCAGTCGTCATTGGTTTGCCAGAAAAAAAATACAAATCTTAGAAGGAGCCACCTAGTATGCAAGGCAAACTTGCATACATTCTACAAAGTTAGGGACACTTGGGAGCATCAGTATTGCCTGCCCACATAAGTGATATAAACATTAGTACGTATAATAGTCTCTCTCTCTCTCTGTCTGTCTCTCACACACACACACACACACACACACACACACACACACACACACACACACACACACTAATGCACTTAAAAAATGGTGTTTGAGTTCAGGCAAACAGACCATCTGTTTGTCTTCTTTGCTCCTGGCAGTAAAGGAGCTTGTAATGATTAAACAAAAACTCTCCATGCAGACTCCCAACTGTGTAGTCATTTGCTACAAGATTGCTAACTGCCCTTTGAAAGATGCACCTCGAAGATTTCAGTTGAGTGCAGCTACTTCCAGTGCATGTTAAAGAAATATTTTCATTATTCCGTTTAGGAGTTAGCCATAGCTCATAAGGATTTTTATCACATAACAGAAGGTCTTCACTCTTTTGTAACTAACTTACAGTTTTCAAGTAGTAGCATGCTAACATCCTTTGCTCCACTCTATTAATGACAATACTTACTCAACTAATCCCCAATTCTTCCTCTGCTTTATGTTATCCTTTCATAATGTTCTGCTCACTCTCCAGTTTTCAGGTAGTTCTTTTCTTTCATCTCCTAACTCCAGTTTCTCTACTGACTGAACTTTTCATTTACATGAATCCTTGATACTTTTAATGGTTTTAGATGGTTGGACAGTAGATTTTAGTTTATGCAAAAGTTGCATAACCTAATTTTGACTAGCCTTTGAAGTATTGTATTTCAGTCTTCTACTTTTACTTTTATGCCTTCTGCACCTGGGTCATGGCTAAAAAAGGGTCCAGGAACCAGCCCGTCCACCTAGTCAACAAAGGATGAATTAATGAATAAGTAAATAAGAGACACTTATGCTGCTGTCATTTTTTTGTGACAGCAGCATAAAGTGTCACTGAGCATTAATTCAGCGCTGGGATTCCAGAAGTTCAACGTGTTTGACACCATAAGTTAATGCTTCAGGACCTGGCTTTCTAAACTCTCTATATTTTTAACTGTCTTTCAGTTCTGGCCTTCCTGATCATGTTTAATTTGTACTGCTTTAAAATTATTCACAGTAGTTATCCATTTACAGATGGCCTTTGAAGTCAAAGTCATCATTTTTTGGCCTATATCTTGGGGATGCTTCATTCATTCTCAAGATGGTTCGTCTCCCATAACCAGTGTTTCTGTTATGTCATGTCATTTTCTCTGTCAGACTTTCATACAACCCGTGCCACACTGTCTGGCATCCATCCATTAGTATCTTTATTAGGTTTATTGCCTTTCACCCTTCCCCCCTCATTTCTGACTAGTGCATTCAGACTACCCTGTCCTTTTTTGCTCTGCTTATTTCTCTGCCCATGTTGTCCCCTTTTCACTCTCTTCTCTGATCTCACCGTTTGTATATTCTGTTACATATTTATTTAGTATTTGGTAACCAAGTTGTGGTTCTGGTCAGAAGACCCTTTTCAGCCATGGCACAGAAATATAGAAACAACAACATGAATAATCAAAAAATATACAAATACTTGTGAACAAATGCAAAATCAAATGTTTTAAAGGGTATTAATTGTTGCGGGTCCTTATGCATGCTACAGTGTCTTACTACAGAGAAATATTGCAGAAGTACTTAACACTAAAACCAAAGCTGTTTACAGTATTTACAGTACAGTCCATTTTGAATTTCATCCTTTCAGGAAAGAAGCAAGAAATCCTATCATGCTGAAGATAGCATGCTGTTAGAATTTAACATTTCACTCTGTCTTGATGAAAGTGATATGCTATTTGATAGCGAATTGTGATGTTAACCATTACCCTTAACCACTTCCACTCAGTTTCCTTGTGCAAGTGTTGAGATAAGGCCTTTTTGAAGTTGGTAAAAAAAAGGCAGTCAGATGAAGACTATATTCCAATGTAGGGAAAACAACATTTTTGGCTAGGGAAAGTGGATTAAAGGGGAGAGTAAACGAGAGTCTATAGCAGAGTTTAAGTTGAGATAGTATTATTTTGGTACTTTTCCGTTAAACCACTACCACTTCGCACTGCTGTGTTTTGATGGTGTTTCAGTAACATTGGCTTCTTTTGATACACACATGAGCTGTTGGGACGACGAACAAGTTGGGTTTTCCAGAAATTGAAAGACAGCTCAAAAGAGACAAAAGGGATGCTCGCCGACAGCTGAAGTTACTTCAGCTAGGTGTGGCAAGTTTGCATAGTACTGGATATAAAATAGTATAACTTCTTATGTTGTTCACGTATGTATATTACTCCAGGTACTTGAAAGAGACGAATCACTTTGCAAACTACAGTTGCGCATTTTATCTGGTGAGGATCTTGAATAAGGGGGCCTGGTATAATCTGCAATATCTTGCTAAAGTTAACTGGAATGATTCTTTAGTAGCTGACAGTACGTCATTCTTTTCTGCAGTTTGTCTTTAAAGTACACATGTCAAACTGTTTTAACGAAAGTGAGGTAGGTAAAGTTCGGCCCTGATTGTGAGTCCTTCTTTACTGTCATGGATTAGCACCTGTTCCAAAACATTGCCTGGACACCTGAATCTGTCAAGATGTCATACCCCCCTCCCCTTCTGTCCTCTTGTCACCTGCTCTTTTCTCAAGTGAAAGAAAGCCCATGTTGTTCAGTTAAATAGTTTGGACCCACCGCACTTTGTTTTAGTAGCCCTTTCAGTTATAGTTGTGGACCAGTATTTAGGTGATGATTATGTCGGTGGAGTTCTCAAATAGTCTAAGTACTTAAAGCATGTCTGTCAATACAGCTGAATAGCAAATCAGTGTTTATATTTGCTGTTGGTCCTTTACCTGTGTAAGAGAAGGATGTTCTTCATCTCACATTGCTGCAGTCATAACCTGTGGGTAGTCCGCTGTCCTCGGTCGGCCCAAATACCAAAGTGTTAGGCTGGCGTCGGTCATGGCGCTCAGATCTGACGTCAGTACGCCGTAGTACTAAAGCGCATGACCGACGCCATATTCTCAGTCTTTCTTGCTGCATGGTCCGAAGCAGAAGCAGCGTTTGCAAGTGCCGTTCGGCGTCCTGAAATTTTCGTATTTTGAGTTTCAGACCGAAGACCAAGTTGGGCTAAGTACCCCGTTGGGGAATATTTTTGTCTTTTCTTGCCTCAGTTAAATCCGGATGTCAGAAAAAGTGAATAATTGTATTTCTTGTGGGAAACAGATACCTCATAGGGATTACCACTCTCTCTGTATTCCTTGCTTGGGGCCTGAGCACGACGTAGTCGGGTGTCGCTTTTGTGCTAGACTTAATAAGCGCACCATTAAACGCAGGTTAGATTGTGCTAGACTTGTTTTCGGTAAGCGGTGTAACTACAATATGCCGTCGGATCCTCCGACTCCCGCTACCGCTAAGAAGCGTAAGGAAAAATCGTTAAAGTCCAAGCAGGATGAGTCATCCGTTACGGACGCCGATTCTTTAGAAACTACGGTGGAATCTGTGGATCCAGCCGAGGTTTCAGCTGAATCTCAGGGGGAGCCTTTAATTTTGCAGGATGTGGCCTCTCAGGAGTCGGGTCAGGCTGAGGGGGCCTCTCAGGTCTCTGTAGTCCCTTCTTTGCATAAGGTGGTTAGGCCTTCTACTTCTGTCTCTAAGGCATCTTCCAAGGTCAGGCCTGGTTTGTCTTCCTCTGGCCTCAGCCCTAGTTCTGCAGGTTCTGTGCCTAAAAAACATATGTTGAAAATGGCAGAGGATTTGATTACCTTAATCAGGGGTTCTATGCCCCCTCCAGATAAGAGGCCTAGGGTGGAGCCAGAGGTGGAAGGATTGGAGCATTCTTCAGATTACTCAGAGTCTTCGGCTGAAGACATTCAGGATTTTCCTCCTTATTCTGATTCAGATGCAGAGGATTCTAGTCCTTCTGCTTCCCCTCCAGAGGATTTTTCCTTTTCTGAAACCCTGCACTCCATGAGGGAGCATTTTAAGTGGGAAGGTCAGGATTTCGCAGATTCTCGAAAGAGACTTAGGGAATTTTTGTTTTTACCACAGCATAGGCCCTTGGCTATTCCCCCTGTTTTGGATGTTGTTCAGGATGTTTTCTCTGAAGCTTCCCTTAATCCTGATTCTTTGCCTCCTGCCCCGGTCAAGCCAGACAGATATTACAGGGTGCCAGAGGCTCATAAATACTTGTATAAGAGCCCAAGAGCTGACCCGGAAACTATTAGCCAGGGACCTAAGGGGGTCAGGGCTTCTGTTGTAAAGAATCCAGTTCCTCTGGATAAAGATTCTAGAGCTTTGGATAGGTGGGGTAAAAAAGTGTATACCTCTTCCACTCTAGCGATGAGGGCTTTGAATTGCCAGTTTCATATGCTGAAGTACCAGAATTTTCTCCTAAGTCAGTTAAAATCTAAGGTAGATGCTTTGGCAGAGGGCATAGAGTGTAAGGAATTGCAAGATTTAGTTCATGCCTCTGATCAGGTGGGTAAGCATTCTTTGCAGTGTGGTTTTGATGCTCTTCAGGCTTCTTCCAGATTGGCTGCCACTGGATCAGTTATTCGTAGGCACGCCTGGCTTAAGGATCAGAACTTGTCAGAGCATGTTAAAGCTCGAATTTTGGATGCTCCTCTTCAATCTGAAGTTCTGTTTGGTTCTCCTGTGGAGTCAGTTTTGAAGAAAATGGAAGACAAAGCTAAGTCCATGCAGACAGTTAAGGATTTTTTACAGGTGCAGCCCCCTAAGTTTAGCAGAAATTGGCCTGCTAAGGGATGGGCTTATCCTTCTTCTGATTTACAGTCTAGGGGCAGATCTAGACGTGGTAGGGGTAGAGCTCATGCTCAGGGTTCTTTCAGGCCTAGAACTTGGAGTTCCCCTGCACAATCTTCGGGTGAGGGCAGGGGTCAGCCTTTTCGTAAACAGACCCAATGACCTGTATCTCCAGCTGCCAGATCCCTCCTGTCTGGCAGCTCCTCTGGGAGGAAAGTTGGCACTTTTCAGGCAAAATTGGCTTTTAGTCACCCAGGACAAATGGGTGTTGGATATTATAGACCGAGGCTACAAGTTTTATTTTCACACCTTGCCTCCTTTCAAAGGCATGCCAGACGTTCCTCCTCAGCAAAAGTTGGAGGCTCACAAGCAGATTTCTTTACTTTTAAAAATGGGGGCTATCCAGGGGGACCCTCCGTCAGAAGTGGGCCTAGGATTTTATTCTCGCCTGTTTCTGGTACCAAAGAAAGGAAACACTTGGAGGCCAATTCTGTATTTGTCTATTCTCAACACATACCTGGACATTCCCAAATTCAAGATGTTAACTTTGCAACAGCTTCTGCCTCTGCTAGGCAAAGATCACTGGATGGTAACTCTGGATCTCAAAGAGGCTTATCTTCACATTCCTATCAGGCCCAGCTGCAGGAGGTTCCTGCGTTTTCGGGCTGTCACTTTTCATTATCAATTCTCTGCATTGCCCTTTGGCTTATCTACTGCGCCCAGGGTGTTCACAAAAGTCCTGGCTCCGGTGATAGCCTTCTTGAGACTAAGGGGAATACAAATTTATCCTTATTTGGACGATTGCCTGATTCTTGCTCAAGACAAAGTCAAGTTACTTCACCATCTTCAGTATGTTATGACAGTGTTAAGGTGCCTAGGGTATTCTGTGAACGAAACAAAGTCCAGTCTAGTACCCTCTCAGGACATGTGCTTTCTGGGTGTGAGACTGAATACAGCCTCTCAGATGGCGTTTTGACCCCGGACAAACAAAGAAATCTTGCCCTTTACTTCCAACAATTATCTCTACGGTCCAGGCTGACTGCAAGGACAGTCCTTCAGGCCTTGGGGTTCATGGCATCTTGTATTCTGGTGCTTCCCAATGCCAAACTGCATATGAGGAAGCTACAATGGTATCTCAAAAGCGTATGGACTCAACACTGCCACGATTTGGACACTGTCATTCAGATAATACCTTGCATCCAAAGGGAATTCTTGTGGTGGGCTCAGGAATGTCACCTAAACAAGGGACTCTCTGTGACCCGACCAGAGGCGAGTCAGATCTTAACGACAGATGCCTCAGACATGGCTTGGGGAGCACACTTCAATGGGAAATGGGTTCAAGACACGTGGCCTCCCAGACTTCAACATTTGCATATCAACATGAAGGAGATGTTAGCAGTCCAATTTGCCCTGATGGCTTTCAAGGATCTACTTCAACCAGGACAGGTGTTGATTCAAACAGACAGCACAACAGTCATGTGGTACATCAACAAGCAAGGGGGAACCCATTCGTACCCTCTTTGCAGGCAAGCTATGATTTTGTGGGAGACTGCTCTCAGTTTGCACCTCACTCTTCAGGCAAGGTTTCTGCCGGGAGCACAGAACTCCTTAGCAGATGTTTTGAGCAGACAGATGGTGGATCCCCACGAGTGGAAATTGGATCCTCATGTATTTCAACAGTTGACGGTGGCTTGGGGAACTCCAGACATAGATCTGTTTGCTTCTCCACTAAATTTTCAACTGCCAAAGTTTTGCACAAAGCTGTTTCACCCAAAAGCTTGGAAAGTGGATGCTCTATCATTCAGTTGGAACAACCTTCACGTCTATGCCTTTCCTCCTCTGCCTCTTCTTCCCAAGGTGCTCTTGAAGGTCAGACAGGACAAGCCTTGCATGATTCTAATAGCTCCGGATTGGCCACGTCAGCACTGGTACCCTCTGCTGAGGAGTTTAGTGCGGGAGCCTCCTTGGCCTTTGCCAGCAGTTCCACACCTTTTGTCCCAGGCAAGCAATCATTTCCACAATGTCAGGATTCAGTCCCTGCATCTGACAGCTTGGCATATTCTGTTTTAGACCCTGGGGGGTCGCAGCTTCCTCAACAAGTTTTGAATGTCATTTTGGAGGCCAGACGGCCTAGTACCAGGAAAGTTTATGCTGATAAATGGAGGAGATTTTTTCTTTGGAGCAAAACAAAGAGCTTTGATGTCTCTGTGCCTAATTTGAGTGTTTCACTTCAGTATCTTACAGAATTATTAGACAAGGGTTTGTCTTTCTCCTCTGTAAAAGTTCATGCTGCAGCCATTTCTGCTCACTATGACTGTGACCCACCTTTATTCTCTCATCCTTTGTTTAAGCAGTTTCTTAGAGGGGCAAAGAACATAAGACCCCCCACGTAGAGCTCCTACTCCTTCCTGGGATCTCAATTTTGTGTTGGAAAAGCTCACTTTACCTCCTTTTGAACCTGCAGCTGCTACGGAGTTGAAGTTTTTGTCTTGGAAGACTGCTTTTTTGTTGGCCATTACGTCTGCTAGAAGGGTATCTGAATTACAGGCTCTAATGGCAGTTGAACCCTTCTTGATTTTTCATAAGGATAGGGTATCCCTGCGTACTAACCCTACTTTTATGCCTAAGGTTGTTTCTAATGTGGCATTAAACCAATCTATTCATTTGCCTACATTTTATGCTGATCCCCAAAATAAAGGGGAAAAAATTTTGCACTCTTTGGATATTCACAGGCAGTTACGTTATTATTTGAGTAGAACCAAAGGGTTCAGGCAGTCTCAACAGTTGTTTATTTCTTTTGCTTTGGGTTCTCAGGGGAAACCTGTTTCAAAACAAACTATTTCTAAGTGGATTGGCCATTGTATTGCTTTTTGTAATTCTCATCATGGTAAGGAGGTTCCGGCTGGAATCAGACCTCATTCCACTAGGGCGACTGCCACTTCTACTGCTGTTTTAAGGGGAGTAGCTACAAAGGATATTTTGGAGGCAGCTACTTGGAGTTCAGTGCACACTTTTTCTAAACATTACCATCTCCCTCTTTATTCCAAATCTAGGGCTGGATTTGCCACTGCAGTTTTACAGGGCATTTTAGCAGCTCCCAATGCTTTATGATTTTGCCAACCTCCCTTTACCTTTGCTTTGGGATTCTACCCACAGGTTATGACTGCAGCAATGTGAGATGAAGAACATAGTACAGTTTTGTACCTACCATAAATGTAGATGTTCGAAGATCCACATTGCTGCAGTCCAATTCCTCCCTCCTTCCCCTCTGTAGTTTGGGGTGTTTGTGTGGTTTGTGGTGTAAATATGGTTTCTACATGGGTGATTGGGTGTTTTTCCATTTTTGGCTATGGCCTTTCTTTTTAAGGCCTTCTGACATCTGGGGCAAGAAAGACTGAGGATATGGCGTCGGTCATGCGCTTTAGTACTACGGCGTACTGACGTCAGATCTGAGCGCCATGACCGACGCCAGCCTAACACTTTGGTATTCGGGCCGACCGAGGACAGCGGACTACCCACAGGTTATGACTGCAGCAATGTGGATCTTCGAACATCTACATTTATGGTAGGTACAAAACTGTACTTTTTTTACAGGTTTTTCCCCACCTGACAGTTCAACTGTTGTTGATTTTATGCCGAATGAATTGACATTGTCTAGAATGACTGCTTCAGTTTTCTGTCTTGTTACCTGGTTAGCTTTGAGTTTGTGTGCTTCTTCAGTTGTGTTGAAATACAGGCAAAACACAGCAGCGCAAAGTGGTAGGGTTTAATGGAAAAGTACCGTTATTTTAACTGTATGATTCAAAAAAGTGATGTCTGACTGTTAAGGCCTAGGTATCTGTATTCAGAAGTGAAAGGAATGATGATGATGTGGTTATCAGTGATGTTAAGAGGTAGATGAGGGAGGTTTTGAGGAGTTGTAAATTGCATCAGGTTAGTTTTTTGTTGTTAATTAGAAGGCAGTTACAACAGCCCAGTTGCATAGCTTACAAGAAGACTTGTAGTTTTGTTGCGGAGATCAGAGGGTGCCACTTCTAACGTCAGACTTGCCCACTTTGCCTTTTCTGTAAGTCTTGCAGTCCGAGTATTTCTGTATCCACCCTTCTGTGTGTCCAGCTCACCTTGATATCAGATGTTCTTCGTCTTCCCTTGCTGCAGTCCTGACAATTGGGTATAGTCCGCGTCCCAGTCGGCCCGAATACCAGAGTATAAGGCTGACGTCGGTCATGGCGCCTTAGACTGACGTCAGTACGTCAGGGTACTAATGCGCATGACCGACGTCATTTCCTCAGTCTTTTTTGCCGCATGGTCCGATGCAGAAGCAATTTTGCGAGTGCAGGTTGGCGTTCTGAGATTTTCCGAAACCGGAGTTTCAGACCGAAATCAGAGTTGGCTAAGTAACCCCGTTGGGGAACATTTTGGTTTTTTCTTGCCTCAGTATTTAACCGGATGTCAGAAAAAGTGAATAACTGTATTTCTTGTGGGAAGCAGATACCGCATAGGGATTATCATACATTGTGTATACCTTGTTTAGGGCCTGAGCACGACGTTGTTGGTTGCCGCTCTTGTGCTAGATTTAACAAGCGCACTATTAAGAGGAGGCTTGATTGTGCTAGGTTAGTGTTTGGGAAGCGTTGCAATTACAATATGCCGTCGGATGCTCCGACGCCTGCTTCATCTAAGAAGCGCAAGGAAAAAACAGTGAAGTCTAGGGGTGAGGAACCGGCAGTCCCGGACGCCGGTCCTTTAGAAGGCTCAGGGGAGCCAGAAGTTTTGCCAGGAGTCTCTATGGAGTCTCAGGCAGATACTTTACTGTTACAGGATGTGCCCTCTCAGGAGGTAGGCCAGGCTGAGGGGGCTTCTCAGGTAACTGTTCTTCCCTCTCTTCCCAAGGTAGTTAGGGCTTCTCCTTCTGTTGCCAAAGCTTCTTTTAGAGGTAGGCCAAGTTCAGCTTCTGTGGGGGCTTCTCCTAGCATTTCGGGCTCTGTGCCTAGGAAACATATGCTTAAAATGGCAGAAGATTTGATTACTCTGATTAGAGGTTCTATGCCCCACCTGATAAGAGGCCTAGGGTGGAACAGGAGTTTGATAGTTTTGAACAGTGTTCACAGGCTTCAGAGTCTTCTGTGGAAGACTTGCAAGAGTTTCCTACTTATTCTGATTCTGATGTGGATGATTCCACTCCTTCAGCTTCTCCTCCTGAGGATTTTTCATTTTCAGAGACTCTTCACTCCATGAGGGAGCACTTTAAATGGGAAGGCCAAGATTACTCTGACTCCAGAAAAGGCTTAGGGAATTCTTGTTTTGCCCCAGCATAGGCCCTTAGCTATTCCTCCTGTGTTGAATGTGGTGGAGGATGTTTTGCAGAGGCTTCTCTGAACCCTGACTCCTTGCCTCCTGCTCCTGTTAAGCCTGATAGGTATTATAGGGTGCCCAAGCTCATAAGTATTTGTTTAAGAGTCCCAGGGCGGACCCAGAAACTGTTTCTCAGGGGCCTAAAGGTGTTAAAGCTTCTGTGGTTAAAAATCCTGTACCCTCTGATAAAGAGGCAAGGGCTTTGGATAGGTGGGGTAAGAAAGTATATACTTCTTCCACTCTAGCCATGAGGGCGTTGAATTGTCAGTTTCATATGCTGAAATATCAGAATTATCTCCTTTCACAATTGAAATCTAAGGTAGATGCTTTGGCGGAAGGTATTGAGTGTAAAGAATTGCTGGATTTGGTTCATGTGTCTGAACAAGTGGGTAAGCATTCTTTGCAGTGTGGTTTTGATGCTGTTCAGGCCTCCTCGAGGGTGGCTGCTACTAGTTCTGTTCTTCGCAGACATGCCTGGTTGAAGGATCAGAATTTAGCTGAGCATGTTAAGACCAGGATTTTGGATGCTCCTTTACAGTCTGATGTGTTGTTTGGACCGCCTGTGGAAGCAGTTTTAAAGAAAATGGAGGACAAAGCTAAGTCTATGCAGACTGTTAAAGATTTTTGCAGGTGCAGCCTCCAAGTTTAGTAGAAATTGGCCTGCTAAGGGGTGGACATATCCTGCTTATGGTTCCCAGTCTAGGGGTAGGTCTAGGCGTGGTAGGGGCAGGGCTCAAGGTTCGTTTAGGCCTAGATCAGACAGTTCACCTGCTCAGACTTCTGGTGAGGGCAGGGGTCAGTCCTTTCGTAAGCAGAACCAATGACCTGCCTTTTCAGCTGCCAGTGGACTCTCGTCTGGCAGCTCCTTTGGGAGGAAGATTGTCTCTTTTCAAAGAAAATTGGGATTTAATCACTCAAGACAGATGGGTGCTGGATATCATTCATCACGGTTACAGATTTTATTTCCACACAATGCCCCCTTTCAAAGGCATGCCAGATGTTCCTCCTCCACAAAGAAAAGAGGCTCACAAGCAAGTTTCTCAGTTACTACAGATAGGGGCCATTCAGCCAGTCCCTGTATCGGAAAGGGGCTTCGGATTTTATTCTCGCCTGTTCCTAGTACCAAAGAAGGGGAACACGTGGAGACCAATTTTGGATCTATCTATCCTCAACACTTATCTGGACATTCCCAAGTTCAAGATGTTGACGTTACAGCAACTGTTACCTCTGCTGGGCAAGGATCACTGGATGGTAACTTTGGATCTCAAGGAAGCTTACCTTCATGTGCCTATAAGGTTAAGTTGCAGACAGTATCTGCGGTTTCGAACTGGAGATTTTCATTATCAGTTCTCTGCATTGCCCTTTGGCTTATCTACTGCGCCCAGAGTATTCACAAAGGTTCTGGCTCCAGTGATAGCTTACTTCAGGCTTCAAGGCATTCAAATCTATCCTTACTTGGACGACTGCCTGATTCTGGCTCAAGAAAAGGAACACCTTCTACAGCATCTGGAATATGTCATAGCAGTGCTAAGATGCCTAGGGTATTCTGTGAACGAAATAAAGTCCAGTCTAGTACCCTCTCAAGACATGTGCTTTCTGGGTGTGAGACTGAATACAGCAGCCCAGATGGCCTTTTTAACCCCGGACAAACAAAACAGTCTGTCACTTTACTTCCATCAACTATCTCATCAGTCCGTGCTGACTGCAAGGACAGTCCTTCAAGCATTAGGGTTCATGGCATCTTGTATTCTGGTGCTTCCCAATGCCAAACTGCATATGAGGAAGCTGCAATGGTATCTCAAAATGTATGGACACAGCACTGCCAAGATTTGGACACTGTCATTCAAATAATACCTTGCCTTCAAAAGGAATTCTTGTGGTGGGCTCAGGAATGTCACCTAAACAAGGGACTCTCTGTGACCCGGCCAGAGGCGAGTCAGATTTTAACGACAGATGCCTCGGACACTGCTTGGGAGCTCATCTAAATGGAAAGTGGATACAAGACAAGTGGCCTGCCAGACTACAGCATCTACATATCAACATGAAGGAGATGTTAGCAGTCCAGTTTGCATTGATGGCGTTCAAGGAGTTACTTCTTCCAGGGCAGGTGTTGATTCTGACAGACAACACAACTGTCATGTGGTACATCAACAAGCAAGGGGAACACATTCTTATCCTCTATGCAGGCAAGCAATGATTTTATGGGAGACTGCGTTAAGCCTGCAACTGACTCTTCAGGCAAGGTTTCTGCCAGGAGCACAGAACTCCCTAGCAGATGTATTAAGCAGACAAATCATGGATCCCCACAGTGGAAACTGGATCTTCATGTATTTCAGAAATTGACAGTGTCCTGGGGAACTCCAGACATAGATCTGTTCGCTTCTCCACTAAACCACCAGCTGCCAAAGTATTGCACAAAGGGGTTTCATCACACAGCTTGGAAAGTGGATGCTCTGTCTTTCAGTTGGAAAAACCTTCATGTCTATGCCTTTCCACCTCTACCTCTTCTTCCAAAGGTATTACTAAAGGTCAGACAAGACAGGCCAAGGATGATTTTGATAGCTCCAGATTGGCCTCGGCAACACTGGTACCCACTTCTAAGGAGTCTTGTAAAGAAGCCTCCATGGCCTTTACCTCTGATTCCTCATCTGTTATCTCAGAAGGACGGTCATCTGCTCAATGTCAAGCTTCAATCTCTTCATCTCACAGCTTGGCATATTCTGTGTTGAAGCACAGGTCTCAGCTTCCTCAACAAGTTTTAAATGTGATTATGGAAGCTAGAAGGCCTAGTACTAGGAGAGTGTACGCTGAAAAATGGAAGAGGTTTTTATTTTGGAGTACAGCAAAGAATTTGGAGATTTCAGAGCCTAATTTGAGTGTGGCTCTTCAATATCTTACTGAATTATTGGACAAAGGTTTGTCCTTCTCTTCCATAAAGATTCATGCTGCAGCAATTTCAGCTCACTATGATTGTGACCCACCTTTGTTTTCGCATCCTTTGTTCAAGCAGTTTCTTAGAGGGCAAAGAATATAAGACCCCACGTAGAGCTCCTACTCCTGCTTGGGATCTCAATTTTGTGTTGGAAAAACTTACTCTACAACCTTTTGAGCCTGCAGCTACTGCTGAATTGAAATATTTGTCATGGAAGACTGCTTTTCTGTTGGCTATTACTTCTGCAAGAAGGGTGTCTGAGTTGCAGGCCCTTATGGCAGTAGAGCCCTTTTGATTTTCCATAAGGACAGGGTATCATTACGCACTAATCCTTCCTTTATGCCTAAGGTGGTTTCTAGTGTGGCTTTAAACCAAACTATTCATTTGCCTACGTTTTTGCAGATCCTCAAAATAAAGGGAAAAGATTTTGCACACTTTAGATGTACACAGGCAATTGCGTTATTATTTGAGCAGGACTAAAGATTTTAGGCAGTCTCAGCAGTTACTTGTTTCTTTTGCTTTGAGTTCACAGGGCAAGCCTGTGTCAAAACAAACTATTTCTAGGTGGATTGGCTTTTGCATTGCATTTTGTTATTCCCATCATGGCAAAGAGGTTCCAGCTGGGATTAGGCCTCATTCCACTAGGGCTACTGCCACTTCAACAGCATTTCTAAGGGGAGTGGCAACTAAGGATATTCTGGAAGCAGCTACTTGGAGTTCAGTGCATACTTTCTCTAGGCATTATCACCTGCCTATATACTCTAAGACTAGAGCTGGTTTTGCCACAGCTGTTTTACAAGGCATGTTGTCAGCTCCTGCTACTTTATAATTTGCCAGCCTCCCTTACCTCTGCTTTGGGATTCTACATTGTCAGGACTGCAGCAAGGGAAGACGAAGAACATAGTACAGTTTTGTACCTACCATAAATGTAGATGTTCGAGGATTCCCTTGCTGCAGTCCAATTTACCCTCCCTCCTTCCCCACTGTGTTTCAGGGTGGTTGTGTAGGTGAGTTTACATGCTTATATTTTTTGTATATATTACTGTATATATTGTACATGTTTTTTTGGTGCAGGTTGTTTTTGGGACTTGTCTTTTTGGGTCTTCTGACATCTGGGGCAAGAAAAGACTGAGGAAATGACGTCGGTCATGCGCATTAGTACCCTGACGTACTGACGTCAGTCTAAGGCGCCATGACCGACGTCAGCCTTATACTCTGGTATTCGGGCCGACTGGGACGCGGACTATACCCAATTGTCAGGACTGCAGCAAGGGAATCCTCGAACATCTACATTTATGGTAGGTACAAAACTGTACTTTTCCAGTGCTCTCTTACTCCCAAGTGCCTACAGCTGTCCCCTTCTCTTTCATAGGCTCCTGATATTTGCAGCTTTATTCTTTCTCCCTTTTTCATTCCATACAATCTTTCGATGTCCTTCAAGGATGCATCTGCAGTCATCACATATGGGTTGTCCTGCCTCAGGCAGCCCTTCGGTCGGCCGGATTCCAAAGTCTGGGTCCGCGCCGCTGATGTCACCCTTCCCGCCTCAGAGCGCCTGGGGTATAAAAGCGTCAGCCGACGCCATCTTCCTCAGTCTTTCTTGCCGCGTGATTCCCAAAGCAGAAGCAGTTTGCAAGTGCCGGTCGGCCAGCTCCTGTAATTCAGCTAAACCGAAGACTTCAAAAGCTAAGTACCCCATTGGGGACTCTTTCTTGCCTCAGCCGATGTCAGATAAAATTAATAATTGCTTAACTTGTGGGAAACAAATACCTCATAAGGATTTCCACTCTTACTGCCTACCTTGCCTAGGCCCAGACCACGACGTCTCGGCCTGTTCCACCTGTGCTTCCTTCAACCGACGCACTCTAAGACGTCGGTCGGAGTTTGCAGAGGAATTATTTGGGGCTAGTTTTGCTTACAAAATGCCGTCGGAGACTCCGACTTCTCATTTATTAAAGAAACGGAAGGACAAGGACCGATACACGCGGTCCGCGGTTTCGGCTGAAAACACGGCCAGGCCTACCGCGAGTGTCTCGGTCTCGGCTGAAACAGAGTCCTTGGTACTACCATCCACCGAAACTGTACAACCGACAACCTCGGCCCCGGAGGCCACTATTGTATCGGTTGTTGAATTTCCATTGGAATCTGGTGTCCAGGAACCCTCCGACACCATTCCCTTAGACAAAACTACACCAGCACATGGTGCAGCCAGGCCTCCTGCATCCATGTCTATTAAGGCATTCTCTAGGGCTAAAGCTGCTAAACTCTCAAAATCTATGCCTCCCAGGGTTATCCCTCAGGGACCCTCTACAGGTTCTCAGATCCTTAGTCTAGCAGAGGACCTTATTTCATTAATTAGGGGCTCTCAGCCTCATCCTGACAGGGGCTCTCATCCTCCTACAGAAAAAAGGCCCAGGGTTGAGCCCTCCGATCCCCTCTCCTCTGATGAGGCCTCTGATGGCTCTGCTCTCTCGGACTACCAGGAGGAGGCTTTTTCGGCGTACGAGGATTCAGATGCAGAGGAATCTATCCCTTCGGCCTCCCCTTCTGAAGAACTGTCTTTTGGGGAAACTCTGCACACTATGAGGGAGCATTTCCAATGGCAGGGCCAGGAATTCTCTGATTCCAGGAAGAGATTAAGGACCTTCTTGCATTTGCCTCAGCATAGACCTTTGGCTATTCCCCCTGTTTTGAATGTCATTGATGATGTGCATTCTGAATCTAGCACAACCCCTCACACTCTCCCTCCGGCTCCTGCCAAACCCGATAGGTTCTACAGGGTCCCGGAATCACATCTTTTCCTTTACAAGGCCCACTCTGCTGATCCAGAAACTATTTCCCAGGGCCCTAAAGGGGTTGCAGCTGTCACTACAAAAAATCCACTCCCCTCTGAAAGGGAGTCCAGGGCTTTAGAGCGATGGGGTAAAAAAGTGTATACTTCTGCTACCCTTTCTATGAGGGCTTTAAACTGTCAATTTCATATGATACAGTACCAAGAATATTTGTTAGATGAATTGCATAAAAAGCTGTCCTCACCTGAATCCCTAGATCGCAAATCACTTCAGGATCTGGTACATAACTCTCAACAGGTTAGCAACCATTTCTTGCAGTGTGGTTATGATGCATTGGAAGCTTCATGTAGGTCAGCTATGACAGGTCATACGTAGGCATGCTTGGCTGAAGGAACAATCTCTGCCAGACCATGTTAAAGCAAAGCTTCTGGATGCTGCACTGGAAAAGCAAAAGTTATTTGGCTCCACTGCTCAGGAGGTCTTAAAGAAATTTGAAGAAAAGGCAAAATCTGTACAAACAGTCAAAGATTTTATGCAAGTCCAACCACCAAGATTCAGCAGGAATTGGCCTTCCAAGAACTGGTCATTTCCAGACACAGACAGATTTCAGAGGCAAGAACAGGCATGCCAGAGGTAGAGGGCAAACTAGAGGCTCCTACAGAGGACGTCAATGGCAGCCTCCCAACCAGAGAGGTAGTGCAGGGCCTACAACTGCTGCACAAGGACAGACTCAATGACTTTACTTTGACACCGCCAACCAGGGCTCAATTAAAAGCACCTTTGGGTGGAAAGCTTTCCTTATTTTCAGAAAATTGGCACATTATTACAAGGGACAAATGGACACTACAAATAATAGACAAAGGATACAGGTTCCATTTCCACACATTACCGAAAAGAAAAGGCATGCCAGACCTGCCACCAAATCAAAGGGCAGAGGCTTTGAAACAAATCTCCAACTTAATGAAAATGAAAGCAATAGAAAAGGTTCCTCTCGCAGAAAAAGGTCAAGGATTTTATTCCAGACTCTTCCTTGTTCCAAGAAAAGAAAAGCAATGGAGGCCTATTCTCGACTTGTCCGCACTCAATACTTATCTCATTGTGCCAAAATTCAAAATGCTGACTCTATAGCAACTCCTTCCCATGCTGGGCAAGGGGTCTTGGCTGGTAACTCTGGACCTCAAGGAGGCATGCCTGCATGTCCCTATTAGACAAAGCTGCAAAAGACACCTCAGATTTCTTGCAGGTTCAGAGCATTATCAATTCCCAGCATTGCCCTTTGGCTTATCTACTGCACCCAGAGTATTCACGAAATGCCTGGCATCAGTAATTGCACACTGCAGACTTCAGGGGATGCAAATATACCCGTATCTGGACGACTGCCTTATACAAGCGGACAGCCAACAAATTCTGGTAAAACACTTGAACTATGCCATCTATCTTCTTCAGGCCTTGGGATATACAGTCAACATTCACAAGTCAAGACTTGTACCATCCCAAAGAATAACTTTTCTGGGTGCGGATCTAGACACAACCACCCAAATGGCTTTCCTCACAGAAGAAAAACAAAACCAACTACCGGATTACTTCACAAACCTGTCAAGACAAACTCCGCTGTCTGCAAGAAAAATACTGCAGGCCCTGGGTTACATGGCTTCTTTCATTCTTCTGATTCCTCAAGCAAGGCTACATATGAGGAAACTCCAGTGGTACCTAAGGAGTTTATACAGTCACAGCTTGGAAACTTTGATACCACTCATGCCTTCAAAGGGAATTTCTGTGGTGGGCTCAAGCAAGCCAGTCAAACAAGGGTTTGCCCTTCAGCAAACCAATAGCCAGCCAAACCATTACAATGGACGCTTCATACCACGGATGGGGAGCGCACATGAAAGGAAGATGCATTCAAGGACTATGGTCACAAAAAGAGCTACGCATGCACATAAACCAAAAGGAAATGCTGGCAGTGATACATGCAATCGAGGCCTTCAAGTTATTTCTACATCAAGGCCACCTACTAATAAGGACAGACAACACTACAGTTATGTGGTACATAAACAAGCAAGGAGGCACCCATTCCTACCCTCTTTGCAGACTGGCAATGAATCTATGGGAACTTTCCTTCACTCTCAATATACAGCTGCAATCCCAGTTTGTACCAGGAAAGGACAATATACTGGCGGACAGCTTAAGCAGGAACATCATGGATGCACACGAATGGATGCTGCACCCAGACATCTTCCATCAGATAGCACAATCTTGGGGGAGACCGGACTTAGACCTCTTTGCCTCCCCACGCAATCATCAGCTGGAGAAATTCTGCTCAAGGACATACCACCCACAAGCATGGAAAGTGGACGCTCTCTCTTTCAGCTGGAGATCTCTAACAGTGTATGCATTCCCACCCCTTCCATTAATGACCAAGGTCTTACTGAAGATCAGGGCAGAGCAGCCAAGAGTGATTCTGATAGCTCCGGACTGGCCAAGACAGCACTGGTACCCATTGCTAAAGAGCATGTCACAGACAAAACCATGGCTTCTGCCACAATGGCCGCTTCTCCTGACACAGCACAATTACAAAACTCTGCATACCAACCTGAAAACATTACAACTAGCTGCCTGGAAAATACCTTGACTCATCACCAGGATAAGCTATCCAAGAGAGTGAAGGATATCATGGAAGCTCGCAGGCCTTCCACAAGAAAGGCATACTCAGCAAAATGGAAAAGATTTCACACCTGGAGCACCTCAAAGGGCCTAGATGCAACAGTTATGAACATGGCACATATCCTGGAATATTTGGCAGAAATGCTCCACAATGGCCTGTCTTACTCTTCTATTAAAATTCATGCTTCAGCAATTTCTGCAGAGTACAATACTGATCCACCTGTCTTCTCTCATCCTCTGCTGAGACAGTTTCTAAGAGGAATTAAAAACATCAATCCTCCAAGGAAACCACCAGTGCCTACTTGGGACCTTAACTTCGTGTTGGAAAAACTAACGTTGCCTCCCTTTGAACCAGCAGCATCTGCAGAACTACAGTTCCTCTCTTGGAAGACTGCCTTCCTTCTGGCCATAACCTCAGCAAGAAGAGTATCTGAGTTACAGGCCCTCATGGCAGTACAGCCATTTCTTATTTTTCATCAAGACAGAGTCTCATTGAGAACCAATCCTTCATTTATGCCAAAGGTGGTATCTAGGGTCTCATTAAACCAAGCTATTCACCTGCCTACCTTCTTTCCAAATCCACAAAAAGGGGAAAAGCTCCTGCACACCCTGGACATACACAGGCAGTTGCGATACTACTTGGACAGAACAAAAAATTACAGAAAAACTGACCAGTTGTTTGTAGCATATGCTGCTGGTGCACGAGGAAAAGCAATTTCAAAACAGACAATTTCAAAATGGATAGGGAATTGCATTCGTTTCTGTTACTCCTTTCATGGAAAAACTGTGCCAACTAACATTAGACCTCATTCGACCAGAGCCACAGCCACCTCCACAGCCTTCTTAAGAGGGGTGGCTACCAAGGACATTTTAGAAGCTGCTACATGGAGCTCCGTGCATACATTTTCCAAGCATTACAACTTACCTTTATATTCCAGATCCAGAGCAGGCTTTGCTACGGCAGTCCTGCAGGGCATTTTAGCTACACCATCCTTTACATAGATCCTCCACCCCCAGATTGGCTATGGTATTCTACCCATATGTGATGACTGCAGATGCATCCTTGAAGGACATAGTACAGTTTTGTACCTACCATAAATGTAGATGTCCGATAGGTATGCATCTGCAGTCAGGTTGGTTTACCCTCCCTCCTTCCCCTCTGTGGTATTTCTTGGGTACATTTCCCTCTCATAGCTAGCTGGGGTTATCTATTATGGTGTATTTGTTTTTATATATGTATATGTATATTTTTGTGCATGTCTGGAATTTATTGCATTTCTCCAAATTTAGCCTTCCTTTGAGGGCACCTGGCATCTGGGGCAAGAAAAACTGAGGAAGATAGCGTCGGCTGATGCTTTTATACCCCAGGTGCTCTGACGTCGGGGAAGGGGCGACATCAGCCGACGCCGGACCCAGACTTTGGAATCCGGCCGACCGAAGGGCTGCCTGAGGCAGGACAACCCATATGTGATGACTGCAGATGCATACCTATTGGACATCTACATTTATGGTAGGTACAAAACTGTACTTTTCCTATTTCCTCTTCTCCATTTCAACCCTTTGTCAGATGTTATTCTTTTCAGTCCAGCTCACATTCTGCCTCACTTCTTTGTCAACGTGATCCTTCAGATATAACTTTGTAGGCCAGATTTTAGAAAGACTTTTCCTTGGAGATTTTGTTTGGCATGTAGTTAATCTCCTTTCCAGGCCTTCCTCAGTATTATGCTTGTCTATATTATCTTGATTTAAGTTGTCAACATACCTCTCAACTGTCCTAGTTTTTGCTGAATGTCCAGATTTTTGCCTTGTATTTTAATTGGTTCTTCATAAAATGTGTGGTTTTCTGGCAAATCACTGTGTATTGAACTCACTAAATAATGCCATGCGTTTGGGGTTCAGACTTCATACCCTTTAGAAAAATGCATATTAACACAAATCCTGTTTTAATGACTAAAAATTTCTAAAGTTTTTAAGAAAAGTATTTAAATCTGTACTTTTTTGATCCCTTGTCCTTCCACTATTTTAAGCTTTGTCCAGATTTCTTCACTGAGAGGTGTGGTGGTCAACGAGCTTTTACATTTCCCCCACTTTTTCTTTCCTGGTTTCCCTCTTGTCCTGACGGCAGTCATAGGCATCAGTTCTGAGAATGCTGTTCTCTATCTCTGTCCTGTGCATTCTTTTTCTGTCTGTCCCACCATGTAGATAGTCAAACCAAATTAGGTATTTCTTCTCTCTGTAGTAGTCACACTGACAAGTTTATGAAAGTGACTTTTTAAAGTTAGCTATTTGTTTCAGTTAGTTTTGTGTATAACATTTAGCATTTTGGTACTGAGATGCATTATTTTCTGTTTTCTTTAAGCAGTATGAATACTGTAGTAAATGCCTTTATTGAAATAAATCAAAGTTGCATTTAGTAGATGGTGACATCTACATTAAACCTTTTTGATATTGTAGTTATTTTGAATTTTAATAAGATATTTTATGATTTGTTCTTTAGAAAAATCCAATTCCTGAGGTACCTGGCATTGAGGAAATGGCAAAGTCGCCAACTAATGAAAGGTAATACTGAGGAATGCATATCAGTTCATATTCTTGTTTATTCTTTGATGGTTGATGTTTTGTTTTATAGCCTGTTAATTTCTGAATATTTAGTAAATGTATGTAGTTTGTATTTTAATGGTCTATCTCAGCAAGACAGATTTAAATGCTCATCAGTGCTAGAATAGCAGAGAAAATTCAGTCAACTTAACCAAGTAGAGATCTTAAAAAAAAAAAACTTCTGGTCCTTATTGTTGCAACACCCACGTCACCAGGGAAGAGCAGATAAGTTTGGTTCTACTGCAGTTTTCAACAGGGTAGCCATCTTTCTAGCCTACTACTGTGGCTATAACCAAAACGAAGAAAAACTTATACAACCAAAAGATGAGCCAAGCCTGGAACACAGTGTCACAAGAACTCCACCAGGGTGATCAAACAAACGATGTCTTTCAAGAATGCAACTGCAGTCATAACATATGGGTTGTCCTGCCTCAGGCAGCCCTCGGTCGGCCAAATTCCAAAGTCTGGGTCCGACGTTGGCTGATGTCGCATTTCTCTCCGACGTCAGAGCGGCTGGAGTACATAAGCATCAGCCGACGCCATTTTCTTCAGTCTTTCTTGCCGCGCGGTGCCCGAAGCAGAAGCAGTTCGCAAGTGCCGGTCGGTCAGCTCCTGTATTCTTCGATTCCGAAGTCATCAAAAAAGCTAAGTACCCCGTTGGGGACCTTTTCTTGCCTCAGCCGATGTCGGAAATTACTGAAAAAGTTAACAATTGTCTTTCTTGTGGTAAACAAATACCTCATAAGGATTTCCACTCTTACTGTCTTCCTTGCCTTGGCCCAGACCACGACGTCTCGGCCTGTGTAGCCTGTGCTCGCTTCAACAAGCGCACTCTCAGGCACCGGGCGGAGTTCGCTGAAGATTTTTTCGGCGAAAAATTTGCTTATACAATGCCGTCGGAACTACCGACATCGCAAACTCCCAAGAAACGAAAAGACCGGGACCGACATCCTCGGCCCGCGTCTACCACCGACTCCACGCCAAAACCTACCGCGAGTGCTCCGGTTCCCCCTGAGACGGTTATTCCACCGCTCCGAACCGAAGACACTGCATTACCGACTACTCCGATTCCGGATATCACTCCGCCAGTTATTGATTTTCCTCCAGATACCGAAACCGAGGAAATGCCCGAGACCATTGCTGTAGATAAGGTCACTCCTGCACGTGGAGCTGCCAGGCCTCCTATGGCCACGTCTATTAAGGCCTACACTAGGGCTAAGGCAGCCAGCAAGACCAAGCATCTTACTGCTAAAGCCTTACCTCAGCCTACTCCAGAGACACAAATCATGACTATGGCTGCTGACTTAATTTCTATGATTAGAGGTTCACAGGCCCATCCTGAGAGAGGATCCCAGCCTCCTGATAAAAGGCCCCGGGTTGAGCCCTCTGACCCTATTCCTTCAGATGAAGATTCTGAGGACTCTGTCCATTCAGATGGCCAGGAAGAGCTCTTCCAGACCTATGAGGACTCGGATGCAGAGGATTCCATCCCCTCGGCCTCCCCTCCTGAGGATATTTCTTTTGGGGAAGTTCTGCATACCATGAGGGAACATTTCAAGTGGCAAGGCCAGGAATATTCTGATTCCAGAAAGCGCCTTCGAACTTTCCTTAAAAAGCCCCAGCACAGGCCCTTAGCTATTCCTCCTGTGCTTGATGTTTTGGATGATTTATATTCTTACTCTAGTGTTACCCCTGATTCTCTTCCTCCTGCTCCAGCCAAGCCAGACAGGTATTACAGAGTCCCAGAAACACATTCTCATTTATTCAGGGCCCATACTGCTGATTTGGAAACTATTTCTCAGGGACCTAAAGGTGTTTCAGCTTCCACCTCTAAAAATCCTTTGCCCTCCAACAGGGAAGCTAGGTCATTAGAGAGATGGGGTAAAAAGGTTTACACCTCCACTACTTTATCTATGAGAGCTTTGAATTGCCTTTTTCATATGTTACAATATTAGGATTTCCTGTTAGAGGATTTACAGAAAACATTGGCCTCTCCTGATCCTTTAGACAGGAAGTCTTTGCAGGAAGCTGTACATAACTCTCAGCAAGTAAGCAATCACTTCCTGCAGTGTGGATATTATGCACTGGAAGCTTCATGTAGGGCAGCTATGACAGGGGCAGTCATTCGTAGACATGCATGGTTAAAAGATCAACCTCTACCAGATCATGTAAAGGCAAAACCTCTGGATGCACCTTTGGAAAAGAACAAGCTTTTTGGTGCTAATGCTAAGGATGTGTTAAAGTCCATCGAGGAAAAAGCAAAATCAGTTCAGACGGTGAAAGATTTCCTCCAGGTTCAACCCCCCAGATTCAGTAGGAATTGGCCTTCAAAAAACTGGTCCTTTCCTAATCCTGAAAAATTTCAAAGGGGTAAAAACAGACGTGGCCGAGGAAGAGGACAATACAGAGGTCCTTACAGGGGACGACAATGGCAGCCAGCAAACCAAAGAAGTAACACAGGGGTTTCACCTGCCCCACAGCCACAATCTCAGTGACTTTCCTCTACTTCCACCTACCAGGGAACAAATAGAAGCTCCCTTGGGCGGGAAATTATCTCTGTTTGCAGACAATTGGCACAGATTGACAAAGGACAAATGGATTTTGGACATTATAGACTGAGGTTACAGGTTCCATTTTCATACCTTACCAAGAAAACAAGGCATGCCAAACCTACCACAAAACCAGAGGGCAGTGGCTATCAAGCAAATCTCTCTGCTGACTCCACAACAAGAACAAGGCCAGGGGTTTTACTCTAGACTGTTCCTTGTTCCAAGAAAAGAATCTCAATGGAGACCAATACTGGATTTGTCCGCATTAAACACCTTTCTCATAGTACCAAAGTTCAAAATGCTGACTCTACAGCAACTCCTTCCCATGCTGGGCAAGGGGTCTTGGCTGATTACTCTGGACCTCAAGGAGGCATACCTGCATGTCCCTATCAGACACAGCTGCAGAAGATACCTCAGATTTCTTGCAGGGCCAGAGCATTATCAATTCTCAGCATTGCCATTTGGCTTATCTACTGCGCCCAGAGTATTCACAAAATGCCTGGCTTCAGTAATTGCTCATTGCAGGCTCCAGGGGATCCAAATTTACCCATACCTGGACGACTGCCTCATACAAGCGGACGACAAATTGATGTTGACAAAAAACTTGGACTATGTCATACGATTACTTCAAGCTCTGGGATACACAGTCAACTTCCAAAAGTCAAGACTTCAGCCATCCCAGCAAATAATCTTCTTAGGAGCCAAATTAGACACAGCCTCTCAAATGGCTTACCTAACAGAAGACAAGCAAGAGAAGTTAACTCATTATTTCAGAGGTTTGGCAAAACTTACCCAGATGACTGCAAGGAGATTCCTACAGGCCCTGGGTTACATGGCATCCTGCATTCTCCTGGTTCCATTAGCAAGACTACACATGAGAAAGCTTCAGTGGTACCTAAAAAGCCTATGGTCTCAGCACAGCAACAACTTAGAGACAACCATACCGCTCATTCCATGCCTACAAAAGGAATTCCTATGGTGGGCCTCGGTAAGCCAGGCAAACACAGGTATGTCATTCAAAAAACCACAGATAACACAGACCATGACCACAGACGCCTCAGACCTTGGATGGGGGGCACACATGGAAGGCAGGTGTATACAAGGACAATGGTCTCTAGAGGAAACACATCTGCATATAAACCAAAAGGAAATGCTGGCAGTAATGCATGCCATCGAGGCCTTTCAACACCAACTTTAGCAAGGCCATTTACTGATATGGACAGACAACACCACTGTGATGTGGTATATAAACAAGCAAGGGGGCACCCATTCTTACCCCCTTTGCAGACTGACAATGCATCTTTGGGAAAAATCACTGAGCCTAAACATTCAGTTACAATCCCAGTTTGTTCCAGGCAAAGACAATGTGCTGGCGGACAGCCTAAGCAGGAATTTCACAGAGCCACACGAGTGGAGGTTACATCCGAAGATCTTCACACAGCTCACTTCGACATGGGGCAGGCCAGAAGTAGACCTATTTGCCTCTCACCTCAACCATCATCTACAAAAATTCTGCTCAAGGACATATCATCCACAAGCTTGGAAAATAGATGCTCTCTCATTCAACTGGAACTTCCTAAAAATCTATGCATTCCCACCTCTGCCACTGATGACCTCATTATTACTAAAGATCAAAGCAGAGACCCAAGGGGATCCTAATAGCTCCGGACTGGCCAAGACAACACTGGTATCCACTACTACGGAGCATATGTCACACCAAGAAGTGGGCCCTTCCCCAATGGCCTCTACTTTTGACTCAACACAACTTCAAAACAGTGCATCCAAACCTTCAGACACTGCAGCTAACAGCCTTGGAGATCCCATGAATAACCTCAACCTATCTCTCTCCAAGGAAGTTCAGCGGATACTAACAGAGGCTAGAAGACCATCCACCAGAAAGGTTTACTTAGCAAAATGGAAGAGATTCAGCATTTGGAATACCAGCAAGGGACATGATGCATCATTATTGAACATCCCACTCATCCTGGAATATTTGGCAGATATGCTAAAGAATGGACTCTCATATTCTTCCATAAAGATACATGCATCAGCTATTTCAGCTAGATATAACACTGATCCGCCTGTCTTTTCACATCCTTTGCTAAGGCAATTCCTCAGGGGAATCAAGAACATTAAGCCACCAAGAAAGGCTCCAGTGCCAGCCTGGGACCTCAATTTTGTTCTAGAAAAACTGACTCTACCTCCATTTGAGCCAGCAGCTTCAGTTGACTTGCAATTTCTCTCATGGAAGACAGCTTTCCTGTTGGCAATTACCTCAGCAAGAAGGGTTTCGGAACTACAGGCCCTAATGGCAATACCACCGTTCATAATTTTCCATAGAAACAGGGTTTCATTAAGGACCAACCCTACTTTTATGCCAAAGGTGGTATCTAGGGTTTCTTTAAATCAAGCCATTCATCTGCCTGCTTTCTTCCCCAATCCTGAGAATAAGGGGGAAAGACTGTTACATACCTTGGACATTCACATACAACTTCGATACTACCTGGACAGAACCAAGACCAGTAGGAAGTCTGAACAACTTTTTGTAGCTTACGCCCCTGCAGTCCAAGGAAAAGCAATTTCAAAACAGACTATTTCAAAATGGATTGGACATTGCATCAGATTCTGTTATTCCTTTCATGGAAAGACTGTTCCAGCTAATGTCAGACCACATTCCACCAGAGCTACAGCCACCTCTACAGCATTCTTAAGAGGGGTGCCTACTAAGGACATTCTAGAAGCTGCTACATGGAGCTCCGTGCATACATTCTCCAAACACTACAATCTCCCTCTATACTCCAGATCCAGAGCAGGCTTTGCTTCGGCAGTCCTGCAGGGTTTGATTGCCACACCATCTTTTTCCTAGAGCATTCCTCCTCCCCCAGCTAAGCTATGGTATTCTAACCATATGTTATGACTGCAGTTGCATTCTTGAAGGACATAGTACAGTTTTGTACCTACCATAAATGTAGATGTCCGATAGATATGCAACTGCAGTCGGATTTTCCCTCCCCCCATACCCCTCTATGCCTAGGGTCCACTCCTATCCCTGTTTCTCTTAGCTGGGGATATCTGTTATGGTGTATCTGTTTATTGCTCATTTATTTGTCTGGAATCCTGTTTTTGTCTTCCAATTTGATTACAGCCTTCCTTGGAGGGCACCTGGCATCTGGGGCAAGAAACACTGAAGAAAATGGCATCGGCTGATGCTTATGTACTCCAGCCGCTCTGACGTCGGAGAGAAATGCGACATCAGCCGACGTCGGACCCAGACTTTGGAATCCGGCCGACCGAGGGCTGCCTGAGGCAGGACAACCCATATGTTATGACTGCAGTTGCATATCTATCGGACATCTACATTTATGGTAGGTACAAAACTGTACTTTTTATTGAGTGCTTTCGTCAGATTGTAACAAAAGACTTCATCAGAATGAAAGCTTTATACACTCCTTTTAAATATACTAAAACCTGTTAGAACACATGACATAAGCCAATTAAACCTCTCATTACATTAATTGTCAACAGACCTTCTTTAAAACTACAAAAAAAAATTCATAGATAAATTTTAAAGTAAAACAGAAGTAAAAAAACATTATTACCATAAAAAATAGTAAAAGATATTCTAATTAATAATAATGTGTACACAAAAACACATTTGTACATTTACAGCTTAAAAATGTTGCATCTATATAACATATGAGCGTGCAGCCTTACTAAGCTGCCAATACTGATTTTGTTATTGAGACCTGGGTGGGGGTGGGGGGGGGGGGTTGCAGGCATTTAATTTAATTTGCCAGCAAAGTTTCCTAAATTCTAAATAATCTTCCCAAGGACTTCCTCTAGGGTCTATTTGTGCTCCTTCAACAACAGCAAACAAAAAACAGTGTGTTGAATGTTTTTCTATGTGCTTAAATAAGGCATTATTTCTGTTGCCATTTTTAATGTCCCTATAATGCTCACAAATTCTGTCCCTGAACTTTCTTTTGGTTTTCCCAATGTAAAACACATCACAGTGCTGGAACAAGGCAGCATAAACAACCCCTTTAGAATTACAAGAAAATTTACCATTAGATTTAAAGGATGTATGATTTACCTTAATGTGTGATCACAGTTCATAACCAAATGACATTAAGAACAGCAACAACATTTTTTTTCCCAATTATGGTGAGACTACTATAAAAAACATTTTCACTTTCAAGTAATTGCTTGATGCTGCAACCTTTCCTAAATACTATCCGTGGCACGTCTCCCACCTGGTTTAAAATTCCAGGGTCACTCCAAAATAGCTGCCAATTTTTCTTTAAAATCGTAATAATACCTTGATGGTCATTGGAAAACTTAGTTACAAAGGGAAAATAATATTTAGAGGGATCAGCCTTGTTGGTAATCCAAAAAGTACTTGTAGAGATGAAAGTAGTGGGATATCCCCTGGCCAAAAACAACTTCGTGAGTGTCTCACATTGCACAATTTCCTTTTGCAGTGTGAGACACTCACGGAGTTGTTTTTGGGCAGGGGGTATCCCACTACTTTGATCTCTACAATACAAAAGGAGATTGTGTGTAAAAGAAATAACCAGAACATTCAACCTATTTTGGGGATCAATATGGGGGGAAACATTACAAGTACTTCTTGGATTACCAACAAGGCTGATCCCTTCTAAGTATTCTTGTCCCTTTGTAACTAAGTATCTGAAGTAGTTAACTTCATTTATCTGCAAACTTTGGGTATTCAGATCCATATCGGATCCAAGCCAGCAACTTTTTCCAAGCATCTGCTCCAAGCTCCTCCCCTTACCTATAATCTCTCACATCTCCTACATTCCCTCAGATCTCGTTTGCATGCATAGGCATTGTGGTGTCTTTAGCTCCAAGTTGGGTACAGTAAGTGATAGTTTTTTCTTGTATTTTCAGTGAGTGTGTGTGGTCGTTAGTTAACCCTTTCTCTCCTTCGCTGTTCATCGTTTTTTTGTTCAAAAAAAAAAAGTTAGTTCAAGTTAGTAAGGTAGTGTAGTAGGCCTAACCCGACCTTAGTGTGTGTGGTGGTTTTGGCTTAAGTTTTGGCTGAGTGGTTTCCTTTTTACTGTGGCTGAGCAGCCAAAACCGACTTTTAAAAAATGCACAGTGTGTGGCCACAAGCTTTCACAGGCTGATGGCCCTGTGTGTTACTTGTCTGGGTGTTCCCCATCTTTCTTTACCTTGTAATGTGTGTACAGGGTTCAACCCTAGGGCCCTAAAAGAAAGGAAAGCAAAGCTGGTAACTAAGGACCTTCTATCAGTTTCTGCCTTGGACACGGCAGCCTTGACCAATACCCCCCCCCCCGCCCCCCCAGGCTGAGACTCAACCTCCCACTAAGCCTACTGAAGTGGGGACTAAAGGAAAAGAAAAAGAGAAAAAAGATAAGGACAAGAGAGGGGATAGGCATTGCAAGCGGTCTTCAGAATGGGAGTTTTTCCCTAGCCCACCTTCAAAAGTGATTAGGACTACCTCTCCTCGGCTCAGCTCCCCGAGGTTCTCCCTGGCGCCGACGGAGGCCTCGGACCCGAGGCCTTCATTGAGGTCGTCGCACTGACCAGCCAAATCTGAGTCGGTCGCCTCCTCGCATTCGACTTGGAGTCTGTCGGGGCTAGATATGGACAGGATGAAGCGGAGGTTCATTCAGACCAAAATCCAAATGGGAGTCTTGCCAGGCCCATCCCCAGCCAGAGAGGAGATCTCCATGCCCTTCTTACATCCAGTGTCTCCTTCCCCGATCTGACCTGCTGTTTTGGGGTTTATGGATCCGAGGATCCGAGCAGCTAAGGGTTCGCCACCGATGGTTCCTCCAACCTTGACGTCAGCGATTACCTTGAGTTCCTCGGATCAGACCAGTTCGGATCCGAGCAACTCTCGGGGCCAAGAACGGGGAGTCGGATCCGAGGGAACAGAGGTGTCTTCGGCTTCAACATTGTCGGATCCGAGCCTTTTCTTCGGAACCATGGCTACCTCAGCCTCGGCCCCAAGCCTCACGGCAGAGCTGGAGAGAGCTTCCTCCTTGTTGGTTGCTAAGGAGGTGTGCTCTGCATCGGCGTTCGACGTGGTGGAGAGGGTTCTCTCCCAAGGATTGAGACCCCAGCCTATTGCCTTGGACTCCACCCAGGCTTCCATGGATGTGGTCACGACTCCCATCAGCTTGTCCCAGGGACAGCTCATGCTAGAGGACCCCCAGGTGGATCCCATTGTGGAATCCCCCATGACTTATGAGTCCTCTTCAGAGACTTCCACTGAAGAGGGTCCCCATAAGCACTTGTGTAAAAGGAGGCACATGGACTCCCCCGAGTCCCTCACAGAAGATACTGACTTAGATGAAGGTGAGGGTTCCCTCAGATCACCTCCCGAAGATGTCTCCTTTGGAGACATCATGGAGATCCTCCACCAGAGGGAGGTTGGTCAGCCCCAAAACCCTCTACGGATGAGTCAGTATTCCTGGAGGCCTTTGGCATGGGCCCTTCTACATCCTGGATGTCCCCTCCTGCGGATCCCTTAGTGGATCTTATTACCATGTGGGCAAGGAAGGAGCCTGACACCATAGAGCCAATACCTACTAAACACCCGGACAGGATCCTCTCCCCTCCCTCAGACAGACAGGCCTGGTAGATGCTATGGTGGATGCAGCTGCCACCAAGAGAGAACTGGCACAGGAAAGTTCTTTGGTGCACCCTCCGGGAACGGAGTCTAGGGTGGTGGATCGGTTTGGAAAGCGAGTTTTTTTCAGCGACGTTTTCTATTCGAGCGCTGAATTATTTGGCACACGACATATGACTTCAGCGAGACCTAGTCACAGAGTTCGCTGTGTCACCCCCAGAGTCTTTGTCGCCAGAGGACAAGCAGTTGTTCTCCACAAAAATGTCGACTCTCAAATCTGTTTAGAATACGTCCATGTGTCTTCTTTCCCATGCCGTGGAAGGAGCGGCTAGGGCGGCTGGGACTGGTGTAGCTATGAGGTGACACGCTTGGCTCAGACTATGTCAATTCGCGGACCCCTTCAAGGTGTCATTCACAAATGCTCCCTTTGATGGCTCTTCCCTGTTTGGAAAGACAGTTCTTGACACCCTGGTCCAGAGCGAGGAGAACAGGAAGACTCTGTCTGCCATCAGAGTCCGCATCTCTAACCCTCAAAGTTCCTTTTCTAGGAATCAGAGAGGGCAAAAGAAGATGTGGTTCTGAAAATCTCAGTTTTCCCAGGACTCTCAGGACAACTCATCCCCTAAAGGCGGAGGGGGACAAGGCATATGCTGCCCCAGAGGCAGAGGGGGGGGGCCAAGGAACTTTGGGTCTAGGGAGACCTTCTCGGACAGCCCCGCCCACCCAGTCGGGGGAAGATTGTCATTGCACCTAACAGCTTGGGAGTGTATTACAGCGGACCATTGGGTGCTTCCAATAATATCCAGAGGCTACTCCATTCCATTCTTTGCCCCGCCCGTCCAACCAAAGCGCCTCCTGGATGTCCCACCCGCTCAAAGGGAGGCGGCAGCGCAAGAGATTTCAAAGCAGCTTTGCAATCGAGCCATCGAATCGGTCCCCCCAGTTCAGTCAGGATTAGGCATTTACCCCAGGTTCCTTTTAGCGCCCAAAAAAGACAGGGGACCTCAGGCCTATATTGGACCTGTCAACGCTGAACCTGACTGTAGCCAAGCAGAAATTCTGGATGGTCACCTTGCAGTCCATTCTACCATACTTCCGAGAATGTGACTGGATATGCTCGATAGACCTCCAGGATGCTTACTACCATATCAAAATTTGCAGAAGCTCCAGGAGATTCCTTTGCTTCTGGCTGGGAGCCAGTCATTTCCAGTTCAGAGCCCTTCCCTTTAGTCTCACCACAGCCCCCAGGGTGTTCACCAAGGTTATGGCAGTCATAGTGGCTCAACTGAGGCTTCAGGGAATTCAGGTGTTTCCTTGCTGCTGCCACTTAAGCGTCTTCTTTGCATGGCCAGAGACTGCTTCCTGCATCTTGCAGTCAATCTAGGGATTCCCATCAACATCTCCAAGTCCCGCTTGAACCCGACAAATGACCTTGGAATTTATAGGGGCATGGCTGGACACCATACAGTTGAAAGACTTTCTAACTTGAGAACAGGGTCCAGAGCCTACGGGCCCATGTATCAGCGATCCTTGGCCCCAGGCTGCCAATGGCGAGCGATGTTCTTCAAGCCTTAGGCTCCATGGCCGGAGCAATCTCAATCCTCCCCTGTGCGTGCCTTCACATGCAGGTGCTTTAGTGGACCCTGGCAGTACAGTGGTCTTGGCTAGACCTCCCCCATGGACTATCCAATTCGAATCAGCAGAGCCTGCAAGATATCTTTTTTCTGGTGTCTCCAGTTGCTGGAAATCTTGGCAGAGTGCACCCCCAGCCCAAGCCACAGTGACCATGGATGCCTCCCAGCTCAGGCGGGGGGGGACACTATTTGGGAAGGACAGTCCAAGGCACATGGTCCCAGACCGAGACCAGATTGCATATCAGTGTTCTAGAGATGAAGACTTTTAGCGTTGCAAGCCTTTCACGGTGTTCTTCCCCCGGGGACGATTGCAGTTAAGTCAGACAACATGTCTGTTGTCTGGTACGTCAACAAACAAGGGGGAACCAGATCTTACACTCTCTGTTGCAAGGCTATGAGAGTGTGGGAGTGGGCAATCTCCACCAGTCTGTTTCGGATTGCAACGCACATCCCGTGATGCTCCAACATTTTAGCAGACAGACTGAGTCGGGCTATTCTAATGCCATACAAGTGGTTTCTGAAACAATCGATAGCGGAGGAAATCTTCCTTGCGTGGGGTCAGCCTTGCTGCGATCTCTTCGCATCTCCTTCCAACACAAAGTGCAGCGAGTTCTTCGATCTGATCCCCTCACCAGGGGACTCTCCGTGAGACGCTCTCATCCATGCTTGGCCTCCCGGGTTGCTGTATGCTTACCCCCATTACCTCTCATTCAGAAGTTTCTTCAGAAAGCTTGCCGACTGGGGTGCAAAGTGATCCTCATTGCCCCATTCTGGCCTCGTCAGGTGTGGTTCCCCTTCTTCTGGTCTAATGTGCTAACTCCTCCTCGGATTCTGGATTCTTGCCTGGATCTCATCTCTCATCCATCGGGCATGTGTCCACCCGACTTGGACAGCTGATGGCTTGGTTGCTCCAGTTCCCCTGATTGCTAGGACTCCTGGTCTGTCGTCTTCAGTAAAGACTATTCTGGTGACATCCCACAAAGCTTCCACTAGGAAGATCTATCACAGCAAATGGAAACGCTTCTCTATTTGGGCTTCTCAGAGGAACCTAGATCCCTTTACAGCCCCGGTTCCTGCAGTGTTGGGGAGTTTTTGGCCAATATTTTTCAACAAGGGGCTAGTTCCTCCACGGTAAAAGTGCAACTGTCGGCCATCTCTAATTTTCATGTCTGCGAAAATATGAATGCTCTGGCCTCTTTGAGACTTTGTAAAGCTTTTCTGAAAGGCACCTTTTTTTTACGCCCTCTGGTTACGAACTCAGTCCCTCCTTGGGACCTTACCCTAGTTCTGCAGGCATTAGTTGCTCCCCCCTTCGAACCTGCAGCGCCAGTAGATTTGAAATTCTTATCCTGGAAGACAGCTTTCCTAGTGGCCATTACTTCGGCCAGGAGAGTTTGTGAGATTAAAGCTGTGTCTGCCATGCCCCCTTATTTGATCTTTCATAAAGATAGGGTCTCACTCCGCACGAACCTTTCCTTCTTACCAAAAGTTGCCTCTGAATCAAATATTAATCAGTCGATTAACCTGCCTGTTTCGTTTCCAAATTTTCAGAACAAGGGTGAATATAAACTGCATTTGCTAGATGTCCATTGACACTTTTGTTTCTAGTTACATAGAACTAAACCCTTTCGTAAGTCTGACCAGTTATTTGTGTCCTTTTCTAGACCCTTTTTGGGCAAAGCCATTTCCAAGGTCTCCTTAGCTAGATGGATTACACAATGTATACTGCAAGTGTATAAGGACAAATGTCTGTCCCCGACTGGTCCTGTTAAAGCTCATTCTACCAAATCTATGGCAACATCTGCTTTTTGGTCTAAGGTTTCACTGGATGATATCTGTGCAGCAGCGATCTGGGCAAGGTCACATATTTATTTCTCATTATATGTTGGATTTGATCTCTAGAGGGAGAGCATCCTTTGGCTCTGCGGTGCTCAGGAATATCCTTCCATGAGGGCCTCCCAGGAGTTTTGGTAGCTGGGAACTCTGTCCCACAGGTTGCAGATAAATGAAGTTAACTACTTCAGATAAAGAAGTTATGTACTCACCATAACGTTCCATCTGAGTAGTTATACTTCATTTTCTGCAACCGTCCCTCCCTCCTTCCCCCGAACCTGTTCTAGGTTAGTGATGCTATTGAGTTGCTGATAGTTTGGATAGTGGCAAACTCGATCTGAGGGAAGGTAGATGTGAGGGATTATGGGTAAAGGGAGGAGCTTGGAGCAGATGCTTGGAAAAAGTTGCCGGCTCGGATCCGAATGCCCACAGCTTGCAGAAAATGAAGTATAACTACTCAGATGGAATGTTATGGTGAGTACATAACTTTTTTTCCAGTGACCTTCGAAGTATTATGCTTTTGAAGAAAAATTGGCAGCTATTTTAGAGTGACCCTGGAATTTTAAACCAAGTGGGAGACTCCTAGGAAAGGTTGCAGCATCACGCAATTACTTGAAAGTGAAAATGTTTTTGATAGTAGTCTCACCATAACTGGGACAAAAAATGTGGTTGCTGTTCTTAATGTCATTTGGTTATGAATTGTGATCACATTAAGGTAAATCATACATCCATTAAATCTAATGGTAAATTTTCTTGTAATTCTAAAGGGGTTGTTTATGCTGCCTTGTGCCAGCACTGTGATGCGTTTTACATTGGGGAAAACCAAAAGAAAGTTCAAATGGCGGGGCTATATTAGAACATTGAAGTTTCAGAACTTCGAATGTTCTAATATCGAACCCTATTCAGCGAACGTTGAAAATAACGAAGCTGCAGAAAACCAAATTTTTTCCCAGGGAAAGAATTCTGCTGTCTGTTTCTGTCGCTTTGCTATTTTCAGCGCTGTGGTGGAACGTTACGGGTCAGGTTCAGGTAAGTGTGCGATTGTGTGGACGTGAGGGTTAGGGCGTGGGTCAGGTAAGTGTGTGATTGTGTGGACATGAGGGTTAGGGTGGGATAGGTGGGTTAGGGCGTGGGTGAGGTGAGTGTGCGATAGTGACAGACCTTAGGGTTTGGGTTAAGGTAAGTGGATAGTTAGTGGTGTATGTACAGTTTAGTGTAGGGTTAGATGTAAGATTTTAGGTGTGTGGATTGCTGTTTGTTTGGTGTGCTTGTGTTGTGTGTATGTGTTTTGGAACAGCAAATTTTTTCCCTAGGAAAAAATTCCCTGTTCTGAATGTTCGATGATGTCAGCGTTCACTAAATTGGGTTCGATATTGGAACATTCAAAGTTCTGAAACTTGGATGTTCTAATATAGACTCAACATGGCAATAGAAATTATACCTTATTTAAGCACATAGAAAAGCATTCAACACACTGTTTTTGTTTGCTGTTGTTGAAGGGGTAAAAATAGACCCTAGAGGAGGTCCTTGGGAAGATTTATTTAAAATTTAGGAAACTTTGCTGGCAAATTAAGTTAAATGCCAGGCACCGGCTTCCGAGGACGTCCTTCGCACTAATGATTCTCGACACAAACAGACGTCATCTTTCACGACTACCTTTCTTTCGAAAACGACTGAATTTCTTAAGCCCAGGGTACGAACCACACCCAAGAAACCGATGACCCAATCTCAGGCACCTGCTTCCTTGCCTCAGTCTCAAATGCTTAAAAAGGCAGAAGACCTTATCATGCTGATCAGGGGAAGCCAAGCTACCCCCTCCAAAAGGAAAAGAGATCTGTCCCCAGTAGTTTTGTCGAACAAGAGTAAGATTAATCTGATGCATTTGAATATGAAGACATGCAACCCCTCTCTGCTTATGAGGATTCTGATGCAGAGGACTCCATCACTTCAGCCTTTCCCCCAGAGGATTTTTCCTTTGGGGAAACTCTTCATACCTTAAGGGAGCATTTCCAATGGGAGAGTCAAGACTACCCTCAGTCTAAAAAGAGACTCAGGGAATTCTTAGATCTTCCACAGCACAGACCCTTGGCCATCCCCCCAGTCCTGGATGTTGTGGAGGATGTTTTCCTGGAATCCAGCTTGACTCCTGACACCCTCCCTCCTGCACCCAGAAAACCAAACAGATACTATAGAGTCCCTGACTCTCACAAATTTCTTTTTAAAAATCCTGCTGCTGACCTTGAGGTAATTTCTCAAGGGCCTAAAGGAATTAAAGCAACCTCTGCTAAGAATCCCACGCCCTCATATAGGGATTCCCGAGTCAGCTTCTTCTGCAGAGCTAAAATTTCTCTCCTGGAAGACAGCTTTCCTTCTAGCCATGACTTCATCCAGAAGAGTCTCCGAACTGCAAGCACCCATGGCCGTGGAACCCTTCATCATCTTCCATGCTGACAGGGTATCCCTCAGAACTAACCCATCCTTCATGCCAAAGGTGGTGTCCAGTGTAGCTCTCAACCAATCCATTCATTTGTCCACCTTTTTTCCTAATCCCCAGAACAAGGGGGAAAAGATCCTGCACTCTCTAGATGTGCACAGATCGCTCAGATTCTATCTAGACAGGACTAAATCCTTCAGAAAGTCTGATCAATTGCTGGATAGCTTTGCTACAGGGGCAGAAGGCAAAGCCATCTCCAAACCATTTCCAAATGGATAGCACACTGCATCCATTTCTGCTACAAACAACATGGAAAGCTTCCCCCCAAGGGAGTCAGGACTCACTCCACCAGAGCAGCCTCTACCTCTGCAGCTTTCCTCAGAGGAGTCCCCACCAGGGACATCCTGGAGGCAACCACCTGGACATCTGTTCATACTTTTACCAAACATTACCACCTGCCTCTCTTCTCTAAATCCAGGGCAGGGTTTGCCTCTGCAGTCTTGCAGGGCATCCTAGCCAGCCCCTAGTTTCCTTGACTGCCTTTACACATTTCCTCAGCTTTGGGAATCAACCCAAATGTGATGACTGCAACAATGAAACACGAAGAACATAGTACAGTTGTGTACACTTACCATAAATGTAGATGTTCGAGTGTGTTCACTGTTGCAATCCTGGTTTCCCTCCCTCCTTCCCCCTTTCTACTCTTTCCTTACAAGAGACATATTGGTATTTACATTCTACTGGTGGAGTTCTTCCACCAGAACCTGGCTCCTGCTTGGGGGCTCCTGACAGGTTAGGGCAAGAAAAACTGATGCAATGGCATCGGCTGCTTTGCTTTATACTACTGACGACCTGACGTCAGTCCTGAAGCGACAGCAACCAATGCAGAAATACTAAGCCTCTGGTATTCGGGTCAGCCGAGGGGCTACCCTGACAGGGATAACCCAAATGTGATGACTGCAACAGTAAATACACTTGAACATCTACATTTATGGTAAGTGTACACAACTGTACTATTTACATTTAGAGAGGGTACCAACAACTTTCACAGCCTGGGATCTGTTGGATAGCCAGTTTGCCGTTCAATGGATAACATAGGGATTTAACTTGTTTATCTAATTCTTTTAGTAATAGCATGGGGGATACTGTCAGAAGACTTGGTTAGGTCATGATAAACAAGGTGCACTGTGTGGCCACTGTCCACACCCTCTGTAACCTTTTCAGTGAAGCTTACTAGGTTCAGAATACAGGACCTGCCCTTCACAGAACAAGATTGATTGGGGTCTAGCTTAGTTAAGTTGCCTATGACTGCAGAAATGAGTTCTGCTATGATACATTCCATGGATTTCCATGTAAAGCAGGTGAGGATATGATGAGCCTGTAAATACCCAGGTCTATAGATGGACTGCTCTTGTGTAACAAACGTCACAGTGGCTTTTCTCCAGACATCTGGCACAAACCCTGTGGATAGACTGAGCTCGAACAGTTTAAGCAAGAGTGTGTGATAGTGCATACTTGACATTTATCTGGTTCTGTGGTTTTGACATGGATTCTAAGGTGATTTCCAACTGAAGACAACAGTGTGGTTAGTTGTTGTAAACTTAGCACTAAAATTGTTAACTTCAGTTGGAATTCATAATATTATTATAAAGGATAAATGAGCTTTGTGTATTGTTGAGCATTATTCCTTAATTTCCTATAACTGAAAAAAAGATTTTTTAAGTTTCCTTTGGTATCCACAGAGACCTTAAGCTCATACTCTACTTTATAATTTCTAATTGTACTCTATAGAAAGTTCCTTGTTGCCATATTTCAGTATGATCTGAAGATAAGGGGACTGGGATTTCTTACAACTTTTATTTATTTAACATTTGCTTACTGGGAAAGTCTGACTTGGAACGAAGCCAATTTTCATAGGTTCATAGGATGATACTAATCTACTGGCCTGGAGGCCCTTATAGGCTTAGCCAAGAATTTTGCCCATATCCCCACAAAGTCAGCACCTGTTTCCCCTGTCCAGCAGGAACACAGGTGGGATCCCAAGGGGGTGTATTTTCTGTTTCCCATGCAGTCATCCAGGTTCCTCTTAAAGAGGGCTATATGGAGAGGGAGTGTATTCCACAGACGGAGTCACTGGAACATAAATCTCTCCCACCAACAAGTTCTGTTACCGTCACAGACCATGTTTATGCCTTGCGTCCGGGTTGTCCGAGTGGAGTTTCACTTATGGATATGCAGCAACTCCATCAAGGCTGGGTCTGATATGGCCTTGTATGCCAGACACAGGTCACCTATGAGCAGTCTGTACGAGACTGAGTAGATGGACAGGGCTTTTAGCCTATCTGTATAGGACAGGTGTTTGAGACCCTGGATCTTCATAGGTTCATACTAGGCTATCTGCCCTAGGGCATTTATAAGCCTAGCCAGAGTGTGTTTGGCTTTCGCCACCCATTTTAAATGAATTTTGCTATGCCCTTTTTGAGGTTAGTATACTGTGCCTCTGTCTAACAGTGACACAGAAGTGATACCCGGGGTAAACCTATGATCTCCCATCCACTCATCAAGATTCCTCTCGAAGAGCGTCAATGAGGGACTCTGCCTAACCTGGACTGGGATTTTATTCCAGAGTGAAGGGAGCCTCTGGGTTATGAATCTGTCCCTCCAGCATGTCCTATTTATTTCAGTGCTGAGGTTCAAGTCTCTCGAACGTGTAGCTCGATGGGATTTGGATTTTCTGAGGTGCAGCATGTCCATTAATTCCAGGTTGGACATGGCTTTATACGTCAGGCACAGATCGCCTCTGAGCAGGCGGTATGCCACTGAGTAGAGCTGGAGTTTCTTTAACCGGGCAGCATATGGCATCTGTTTGAGCCCTTTGATCCTCTTGGTGAGGTACTTTTGGGGTCTTTCCAGTTGCTGCAGGTGGCTGGTAAGGTACATCCCAAAAGGGGCATTGTACTCAATTATGGGCCTGATGAGGGATGAGTAAAGAGGCACAATGACCTCCCCTGATCTAGATGTGAATCCCTTCATGATTAGGTGGGCTATATAAAATGTTTTTCTAACCACTTTGGCTACATGGTTTTCAAATGAGAGATTGCTATCAACTTGGGTCCCCAGGTCCCTAATTACTTCTTCCGTACTTAATGGATTACCACCTATGTGGTAATTTGTGGGCACTTTGTTTTTGTCAAAGGGGATGACTATACACTTTTTGGCGTTTAGCTTGAGGCCATGGCTCTGGCACCAGTTGTCTGTTTCTATGAGGCCCTTTTGTAGGATGCTTGTGTCGGCTGGAGAGTCGATTATGGCGCCTAGTTTGCAGTCATCTGCGAACTTGATCAGCCACAGTCCTTTCATGTTGGCCTGTACCTCCGAGAAATATATACTGAACAAGAGAGGTCCCAGGACTGAGCCTTGTGGGACGCCACTTGTAACTGGTTTGGAGTCTGACATGGCTCCAGCAATTCTAACCATGTGGGTTCTGTCCTTGAGCCAGTTTGCAACCCATCTAGTGACATAGGAGTTTATATATAAGCTGGTGAGCTTATCTATAATGCCTGAGTGGGGTATTGTATCGAAGGATTTTGCGAGGTCCAGGTAGGCTGTGTGGACCACCTTCCCCTCGTCAATGGCCTTGGTGACTGTTTCAAAGAAATTGACCAGGTTTAAGAGGCAGGATGTGCCCTTAAAGCCGAACTGGGTAGGATCCAGTGTCTGTAGGTCCCCAATATCTTTATTTATGAGGTCCATGATGATCCTTTCCATAGCTTTGCAGACCAAGCTAGTCAGGCTTATGGGGCGATAGTTTCCAGGATCCATTGAGGAACCACCTTTATGGAGAGGGACCACTGTTGCTGTACGCCACTCTTTGGGTACATATCCTGTAGTAAGGCTGAGATTGAACCGTAGTTTTATGTTTGAGTTTAGCTCTTCTTGGAGTTCATGTAGGACGCAGCCCGGGACACCGTCTGGTCCCATTGATGCTGTGTTTTTTGCTTTGGAGAGGGCGGCTCTTACCTGAGCATCTGAGATGTCAGGGGGGCAGCACTCTGCTGGAATAGATATTTGCCCTTTTGGTGGGGGGGGGGGGTTTGCGCTGAACCTGTCAGCTAGGATGTTGGCAATGTCTGTGGGTTTGGTGTATTTTTTGTCATTTTGGACTAATTCTGAGCATATCTGGGAATTCCCACCAGGTTCCTAACATAACTAAAGAAAGCCTTCTGATTATCCTTAGTGTCCTGTGCAGTTTTTCTCTCGAAGCTGGCCTTAGACGATTTTATGAGTGCCTGTAGTTTTTTGCTAATACTGATCAGAGATGCCTTCCCTTTTTGGGATTTTGCTCTATGTAGTAGCTTCCTCCTTCTATTGTATAGTTTGTTTATGGCTGGGGTCCACCAGATAGGACGCCTGTCTTTGGAGGATTGAGTCTTGGTTTTATTTGGGCTTGCATGATCCATGCATTCCTGAAGGTGTTCATAGAATGCGTTTATAAAGGATTCTGCGGTCTGGGCCGTATTTTCCACAGGCCCGGGGGCTTTGAAGGATTCCACCTCAGTTTTGAGGAGTGTGAAATTTGCTTTAGAGAAGTTTTTCACTGTGGTTTTCTGGGCAGGGGGTGGGGTTGGGATGTGAATATCCAGTGAGATTAGTTTATGGTCTGATCTTACCAGTGAGGGATACACTTCTGGTGTGGAGCACAGAGCCCCCATGTTGGTGATGATCAGGTCCAGTATGTTTTCCCCTCTTTTGGGAGTGGTAACAAGTTGTTCCATAGCATTTGAGTTTATAAATTCTAGGAACCTTCGGGCTAGGGTGTTGGAGCTAGAGTAATGCTCCCAGTCTATGTTTGGGTAGTTGAAGTCGCCCAATATAATGGTGTTTGGAGAGACCTTCATATTTTCCAGTGTTCTCAGGAAAACCGAGTCGGGTTCCTGGGTTTGGGAGGGTGGTCTGTAGCAGGCTATAAACTGGAAGGCAGTTTTACCCACTGTTAGTTGCACATGGATAGTCTCTGATGCTTCGTGCTGTGCCACCAACCTGGAGGTGTGGGTATCTTTGACGAATATTGATACTCCTTCTCCTTTTGTGGTTCGGTCCAAGTTTTGGGGCCGAAAAGCATGGTATGAGGTATAACCTGGTAGTGCTGGGGTGCTCTCGGGAGCCTTGAACCAGGTTTCTGTTACTGCACAGATATCAATGTTCTCCATGCTAAGGAGAGTTTCGAGTGCGTGCATCTTGAGGTTTAGACTTTTGGCGTTGAGTAGCATTACTCTTAGTTTCTTATCCCTTGTGATACCTATGGAGGTGGGTTTGTCTTTTGAGCTTTGCCTAAAAAAGGCACTATGGGGGTGGTAAGAGCCTTTGCCAATATCCGAAAGCCCAGGGGTGACAGGTGCAAACCGTCCCTAGCGAAGCATCGTGGCTTGTCGAGCATGTCATCCCAGGCTGACAGGCATTGGATCCCCTTTGAATGACACCAATACTTAAACCAATTGTTGAAATTGATCATCGTGTCTTCATATTGTGGCATCATTCTTGGTGAGGGTAAGATGCTACTCAAGGTCAAGGTCATACCGGCCTGGGCTACATGCTCAGAGAGCTCCTCTATGTCTCTTCATGTAGTTCAGGGAGGTACATTTCAGGTCATTCACACCAGCATGGACAATGACTGAGTCATATTTGTACTTGCCTGGTCAGGAACTTCTGTGGTCTCTCCAGCTGGTTCATAGGTTTATACTAGGCTATCTGCCCTAAGGCATTTATAAGCCTAGCCCAAAGTTTTGTGGCTTACGCCACCCCTTATATGAAAAAAATACTGTGCCCATTAGTTTGTTGTGCCTCTGTCCAGCAGTGACACAGAGATGATTCCTGGGGTAAACCTACGATCTCCCATCCACAGGTCAAGATTTCTCTTGAACAGAGCCAGCGAGGTGCTCTGCCTCACATGGACCGGGATTTTATTCCACAGCATAGGGAGTCTCTGAGTGATAAATCTATCCCTCCAGCACGTCCTATTTATATCCGTGCTAAGGTTTAAGTCGCTTGCTCTAGTGGTTTTGGTGGATTTGGATTTTTTGAGGTAGAGCATGTCCATTAATTCCGGGGTGGACATGGCCTTGTATATCAGGCACATGTCACCTCTGAGCAGACGTTATGCGACTGAATAGAGCTGGAGTTTCTTCAATCTGGCAGCATATGACAGGTTTTGGAGTCCCTTTATCCTTTTGGTGAGGAACTTTTGGGGTCTTTCCAATTGCTGCAGATGTTGGGTGAGATACATCCCGAATGGGGCATTGTACTCGATCATTGGTCTGATAAGTGAAGAGTACAGGGGAACAGTGACCTCACTAGATCTGGATGTGAATCCCTTCATGATCATGTGGGCAATGTAGAAGGTCTTTCTAACCACTTTAGCAATGTGAGTGTCAAAAGAAAGGCCACTGTCAACCTGGGTCCCCAGGTCCCTGATAACCTCTTCTGTGCTTAGTGGATTGCCACCTATATGGTAGCTTGGGGTTACCTTGTTTTTCCCGAAGGGTATGACTATACATTTTTTGGCGTTTAACTTCAGGCCATGGCTCTGGCACCAGCTATCTGTTTCCGTGAGTCCCTTCTCAAGGATATCCGTGTCCGATGCACTTTCCACTATGGCGCCCAGTTTGCAGTCGTCTGCAAGCTTTGTCAGCCAAAATCCTCCCATGTTGGCCTGTACTTCTGAGAAGTAGATGCCGAACAATAGGGGGCCAAGGACCGAGCCCTGTGGGACACCACTTGTGACCGGCTTGGGGTCTGACATAGCACCAGCAACTCTAACCCTGTGGGTTCTGTCCTTAAGCCAGTTTGCAATCCATCTTGTGACATATGGGTTTACATTTAAGCTGGTAAGTTTTTCTACAATACCCGAGTGGGGTATTGTGTCGAAAGCCTTTGCAAGGTCAAGGTAGGCTGTATGGACTGCCTTTCCTCATCAATGGCCTTGGTGACTGTTTCAAGAAGTCGACCAAGTTCAAAAGGCATGATCTGCCCTTGACGGCCAAACTGGGTCGGGTCCAATGTCTGCAAGTCCCCTATATCTTTGTTTATGAGCTCCATTATGCTCCTCTCCATAGCTTTGCAGACTAGACTTGTTAAGCTTATGGGGTAATTACCAGGGTCCGTGAGAGGCACCGCCTTTGTGGAGTGGGACCACAGTTGCCGTGACGCCACTCCTTGGGCACGTATCCTGTGGTAAGGCTGAGATTAAACAGCTGCCTTATGTGCTGGTTTAATTCCTCATTTAGCTCGTGTAGCACACAGCCGGGACACCATCCGGTCCCATTGATGCTGTGTTTTTAGCTTTAGAGAGAGCAGCTTTCACCTGCGCATTTGAGATGTCTGGGAGGCTACACTCCGCTGGGATAGTTATCTCTCCTTTAGGGGAGAAGGGGTGAAGTTTGCACTGAACCTGTCTGCCAGTATGTTGGCAATGTCTGTGGGTTCAGTGATTTTTGTATCATTTTGGACTAATTCTGAGCATATCTGGGAGTTTCCACCCAGGTTCCTAACATAGCTGAAAAAGGCCTTATGATTGTCCTTTGAATCCATGGCAATTTTTCTCTCAAAATTGTCCTTAGTTGATTTTATGAGTGCTCGTATTTTTTTACTAATAATGATTAGGGGTGACTTCCCTTTTATGGATTTTGTTCTATCATGTAATAGCTTTCTCCTCTTATTGTAAAGTTTGTTAATGGCTGGGATCCACCAGACTGGACGTTTGCCCTTTGCGGAAAGAGTCTTGGTTTTATTTGGGATTGCCTGATCCATGCAGTCCTGGAGGTGTTCATAGAAGGCATTTGTAAGGGCTTCCGCAGCTTGGGTTGTGGTTTCCACTGGCTCAGGGGCCTTGAAGGATACCACACCAGTCTTGAATAGTTTGAAGTTTGCTTTAGAGAAGTTCTTCACTGTGGTCTTTTTTGTTTGGTGTGGGGGCGGGATGTGGATTTCCAGTGAGAAATGTGCTTGGCAAGGTACTTGCCGAAGGAAGCATTGTACTCGTTAATGGGTCTGATAAGGGAGGAGTACAGGGATGTTATGACCTCCTTGTTCCTGGATGAATTACTACTTATGAGGTGGGTCATGTAGAAATCCTTCCATACAACGGTGGCAACGTGGTGGTCCAAGTCAAGTTGCTATCAACCTAGGTGCCCAAGTCCCTCATGGCTGCTTGCATGCTTAGTACATTGTTATTAATTTGATAGTGGGGAAGCCATTTTCCCCAAAGGGGATAATGATGCATTTCTTGGCATTCAGTTTGAGGCCGTGCTCCTGGCACCAATCATTAGTTTGGGTAAGGCCCTCTTGGAGGATGTTCACATCACTAGGGGAATTTAAGACAGCACCTAGCTTGCAGTCATCTGCAAACGTGGTCAGCCACAGACCACTGGTTTTGGCTTGCACCTCAGAAAAGTATATCCCAAACAGTAGAGGCCCCAAGACCGATCCTTGGGGTATACCACTCGTTACTGGTCTACTACTAGAGGTGGCTTCCCCTATTTTGACTGAGTGGGTTCCATCAGTGAGCCACTTAGCTACCCATCTGGTAACATACGGGTTGATGCCTAGCTGGGAGAGTTTATCTATTATGCCGGATTGGGGAATAGTGTCAAAGGTTTTGGCTGGGTCAAGGTAGGAATTGTGCACCGTCTTCTCCTCGTCCAGGACTTTGGTGACTGTTTCAAAGAAGTTCACCAAGTTTAATAGGCATGTTCTCCCCTTGACAAAAAACAAACTGCTTGGGGTCAAGCGTTTGGAGGTTCTCAATGTCCTTGTTTATAAGGTTCATGGTAATGCATTCTATGACCTTGCAGATCAGGCTAGTTAGGCTGATGGGCGGGCCTATAGATGCCTGAGACAGTCAACGCTCTACCTTTGTGTAGAGGGATGACAGTGGCTGTCCTCTATTCAGCTGGGACGAAGCCAGTGCTCACTCTTTGGTTGAATAGGGTGCCTAATGGAGCTGAGAGCTCATGCCTGAGTTCATGTAGGATACAACCAGGGATGTTGTCAGGTCCCATGGAGACTATATTCTTTGCCTTTGAGAGGGCATTAAAGACCTACTCCCTGGTGATGATGGGGGGGGGGCAGGTGCTGGGGATGTCCTAGTTTACTAATGGGGGGGGGGGTGAAGTTTTCACTCAACATGTATGCCAGCAGGTTGGCTATATCTATGGCATTTGTGTATGTGGTGTTCTTGACCACCATTTCAGAGCAGATTTGAGTGTTACCTTTGAGACTGCAGAGGTATGTGAAAAAGGCCTTGTGAATTGTCCTTAGTGGATGTGGCCAATTTGGACTTGAAGTTAGCCTTAGAGGATTTCACTGGTGACCTTATTTGCTTGCTCAGGCAAAGGAGAGATTGCTTCCAACTCAGTGTCTGCTGCTGATTAGTTGTAGACAGCAATGTTTCCTTTTATTGAAGAGTTTGTTTATTGCTGCTGTCAACCAGACAGGTTTACTCTTCCTTGAGGAAGATGATTTGGTCCTGTCACGTATTTCTGAGTTCATACACCTTTGTAGGTGCTCTTATAGTTTTTTGGTGTAGACTTGGACATTAGTTCTAGTTCCAACTGAAGGGATGGTGGCTGTGAAGCTGCTTATACATGCTGTCAGGAGATTGTAGTCAGCTTTGGAAAAAAAATGTTGTTTGACCCTGACAAGGGGGGGTCAGGGGAAATGGTGACTTTGAAAGTGATTGTTTTATGGTCAGCTCTTATCAAGGAGGATGACACTGTATGGGGTGCACAGTGGCTGCTCATATTGGTTAGAACCAGGTCCAGGATATTTTCACCTCTCGTGGGAGTGTCGACCAGTTGATTCAATGTACTGGCATTGAAGTAGTCAAGGAATCTCTGGACATTCATGTTTGGGCTGGAATAGGTCTCTTCTTCCATGACGTCAGGTCGTCAGGGGTATAAAACATGCAGCCGACGACCATTTTAATCAGTCTTTCTTGCCGCGCGGTGCCCGAAGCAGATGCACTTCGCAAGTGCCCGTCCTCAGACTCCTGAAATTTTCGTTTTTGAGTTTCAGAACCGAAGTCTTCAACCTAAAGCTAAGTACCCCGTTGGGGAAACTTTTTCTTGCTCCTTACCGATGTCAGTAAAAGTTAATAATTGTGTTACTTGTGGGAAGCAAATACCTCATAAGGATTTTCATTTGTACTGTATTCCTTGCCTAGGCCCTGACTACAACGTGCCTTGCTGTCGGTTTTGTGCTAAATTTAACCAACACACTATTAAGCGTTGGTATATTTTTGCTTCTAAATATTTTGGCTCAAGATTTAACTATCCAGAAATGTCGTTGGTTAGCAATCCGACTACCGGAATTCACAAAAAACGCAAAGAAAAAGACAGATACAGACCGAGGTCCAAAACCGACGACGAAGCTTCTCCTCAGCCAATTGCCGGTTCGCCAGTTCTCAGTGAGGCGCTTCCGCAGCCCCTGATGCCTGCTACTTTTGATTCGCAGGCCTCTACCGAGACCCTTTCAGAGTCCGGTATGCCGCGAGACACGTCAAGTATTGAACCCACGGATTAATCTCCCTTAGATGGGTCCGGAGCCGCTGAGCAGGCACCGGCTTCTGAGGGTGCTAAAGATTTGTATATTAAACTTATGCTGTCATCAAAAACAAGGCCAAAACCAACTTCTTTGTCTAAAAAAATGACGCTTGGGCCATGCGTTCAGGCCCCTATGCCTAAAAAACAAATGATCAAAAAGGCTGAGGATTTAATTACTTTGATCAGGGGTTCCCAACCCCCTCCTGCTAAGAGGCCTAAGCAAGGCACTGATTATGAATCTTCAGATCAGGTTTCCATTTCTTCTGATCAGGAATTTTCTATTCCACCTTATGAGGACTCAGATGCAGAAGAATCCATCCCTTCTGCTTCTCCTCCTGAAGATTTTTCTGTTGGAGAAACTTTGCATACCTTAAGGGAACATTTTCATTGGGAGAGTCAGGATTTGTCAGAATCCAAAAAGAGGCTTAGGGATTTCCTTCTTCCTCAGCATAGGCCTTTGGCTGTACCTCCTGTTTTACACATTGTTGATGATGTTTTCTCGGAATCCAGCATGGCTCCTGATTCCCTGCCTCCGGCTCCTAGTAAATCAGACAAATATTACAGGGTTCCTGACTCCCACAAGTTTCTTTTTAAAAACCCTACTGCTGACCCTGAAACAATTTCTCAGGGTCCCAAGGGTGTTAAGGCTTCTACTGCTAAAAATCCTACCCCTTCTGATAGAGACTCCAGGGCACTGGATAGATGGGGTAAGAAGGTTTACACGTCTGCAACCCTGGCAATCAGGCCTTTAAACTGTCGCTTTCATATGCTTAAATATCAACAGCATGTCATGGGCCTACTGAAGCAGAAAATGATGTTGATTTCTGACTGTGTGGGAAATAAATAGTTACAGGATTTATTGCATTCAGCTGAACAAGTTGGAAAGCATACTTTGCAATGTGGTTTTGATTCCTTGGAGGCCTCTTGCAGGGCCACCATAACTGGATCTGTGATAAGAAGGCATGCTTGGTTCAAGGAGCAAAATCTGCCTGATGATGTTAAGGCAAAATTGTTGGATGCACTTTACAACAGAACAGTCTATTTGGTAATAAGGCAGAAGAATTTTTGAAAAAATTGGAAGACAAAGCTAAATCTATGCAGACTGTAAAAGATTTCCTACATGTGCAGCCACCCAGGTTCAGTAGGCACTGGCCTACTAAGAATTGGTCCTTTCCAGTACCCAACAGAGCCGCTCAGGTCAATCCCAGACACTCCAAAGGCTCCAGGTTTCAGTCACAAGGAACTTACAGAACAAAACAATGGGGTGCCTCCACCTCCAAATCTGGAAGTAGCAAGGCACCCCCCTACAGTAAACAGTCTCAATGACTTTCCTCTGCCATTTCCAAGCACTTAACTTTTGGCAGCCCCTTTGGGGGGGAAACTAGCACTTCATGCACAAAATTGGCATCTAATTACCCAGGACAAGTGGGTTTTAAATATAGCATCCCAGGGATAAAGATTTCATTTCCATATGTTGCCAATTCCAAACGGATGGCCAGATCTGCCTCCACATCAGTGGGCAGAGGCCCAGAAACAAGTTATGTCCGTCATGGATATGGGGCTATTCAACCAGTACCAGAAAAGGAAAAAGGACAAGGTTTTTATTCAAGACTTTTCCTGGTACCCAGAAAAGACAATTCATGGCGTCCAATTCTGACTTATCCATTCGAAATACTTTCCTGGACATTCCAAAATTCAAGATGCTGACTCTGTTACTGCCTATGCTGGGCATGGATGCCTGGTTGGTAACTCTAGACTTAAAAGAGGCTTACCTGCATATCCCAATCAGGGAATCTTGCAAAAGATACCTCTGCTTCAAAGCAGGCTATTTGCATTACCAGATGTTCATCGTGTTTCACTGTTGCAGTCATTACACTTGAGTTATCCTGCTGGCAGGCTACCCACAGTCTGCCTGAATTCCAAAGTCTTTGTCTGGCGTTGGTTGCCTCTTCCCTGACGTCAGTGCACCAGGGGTATAAAAGATGCAGCCGACGCCATTTTCTTCAGTCTTTCTTGCCGCACGGTGCCCGAAGGAAAAGTAGTTCGCAAGTGCCGGTCGGCGGACTCCTGAGATTTTCGAAATTGAATTTCAGATCCGAAGTCTTCTATAAAGCTAAGTACCCCATTGGGGAAACTTTTTTCTTGCTCCAGACCGATGTCAGAAAAAGTTAACAATTGTATTTCTTGTGGGAAGCAAATACCTCATAAAGATTTTCATTCTTACTGTATTCCTTGCCTAGGCCCTGACCACAACGTTGCTAGTTGTTGGTTTTGTGCTAGATTTAACCAACGCACTATTAAGCGTCGGTACGATTTTGCTTTTCATTACTTTGGCCGAAGGTTTAACTACATAAAGCCGTCAGAACAGCCGACGACTGGAGTTCATAAAAAGTGCAAGGAAAAAGAAAAGGACAGGCATCCGAGGTCCAAAACCGACGACGAAGCCTTTTCTAGGCCAGTCGCAGGTTCGTTGATTCTCAGTGAGGCGCTTTCGCAGCCCCTGACACCCGCTACCTCAGAGCCACAGGCCGCCTCCGACTCCCACGTGGAGACAGCTAGGTCTCTGGATACTCAAGGTATTGGGCCTTCGGAAACTAATCCCTCAGATGGGTCCGGAGACGCTGAGCAGGCATCTGCTTCTGAGGGTGTTTTCAGACCTGCACAGCTTTATATCAAGCCAACTTCAGCATCAAAGACTAAAACAGTTTTAAAGACAAGGAAACAAGTACAGCATTCTCTAGGACAGACTTCCATGCCTAAGAAACAGATGCTCAAAATGGCCGAAGATTTAATTATTTTGATCAGAGGTTCCGACCCCCCATCCTCAATAAGAGGCCTAGGCAATACCCTGAATATGATTCCTCTGATCAGGTTTCCATTTCCTCTGACTCCTCTTCAGAACAGGGATACTCTATTCCTCCCTATGAGGATTCTGATGCTGAAGAATCTATTCCTTCAGCTTCTACTCCTGAGGATTACTCATTTAGGGAAACCCTGCATACCATGAGGGAGCATTTCCAGTGGGAGAGCCAAGATTATTCAGATTCTAAGAAAAGGCTCAGAGACTTTCTTTTACTGCCTCAGCACAGACCTCTTGCTATTCCTTCTGTTCTAGACATTATAGATGATATATTTTCAGAGTCTGGCCTGTCTCCCGACTCTTTGCATCCTGCACCTGTTAAGCCAGATACTACAGGGTTCCAGATTCTCATAAATTTCTATATAAAAACCCTGCTGCTGACTCAGAAACTATTTCTCAGGGTCCCAAAGGGGTCAAGGCTGCTACTGCAAAAAACCCTGTCCCCTCAGATAGAGATTCTAGGGCACTGGACAGATGGGGAAAAATTTTACACTTATGCTACCTTGGCTGTAAGGGCTTTAAATTGTCAGTTTCGTATGCTTAAATATCAGCAATACTTAATGTCTCTGTTAAAACAGAAAATGTTGACAAATTCTGAATGTTCTGAGAACAAGGAATTGCAGGATTTATTGCATGCAGCTGAACAAGTCCGAAAACATACTTTGCAATGTGGTTATGATTCACTGGATGCCTCTTGCAGGGCCACTGTAACAGGTTCTGTCATTAGAAGGCATGTTTGGTTAAAGGAACAGACTCTGCCTGATCATGTTAAAGCAAAATTATTGGATGCTCCATTACAGCATGGTACTTTGTTTGGTGTTAAGGCAGAAGAGGTGTTGATGATAATGGAGGATAAAGCTAAATCTGTGCAGACAGTGAAGGATTTCTTACAGGTACAGCCACCCAGATTTAGCAGGAACTGGCCTTCTAAGAATTGGTCCTTTCCCATGTCAGACAGGCCACAAAGAGGCAGATACAGATGTCCTAGAGGCAGAAAACAGCCCTAGGGCTCATACAGGCCCAAACAATGGGGGTGCTTCTACCTCCAAAAGTGGAGAAGACAAATCACAGCCATGTAGGAAACAGTCCCAATGACTTCCCTCTGCCAGTGCCAACCATTTATCTTTTGGCAGCACCCTTAGGGGGAAGCTAGCACTTTTTTCACAAAATTGGCACATGGTCACCCAGGGCAAATGGGTCTTAAATATAGTCTCTCAGGGCTATAGGTTCCACTTTCACACCCTTCCAAAGGCAAAAGGTATGCCAGACCTGCCACCCAATCAATGGGCAGAGGCAAAAAAACAAGTTTCATCTCTCATGGACATGAGGGCTATTCAGCCAGTGCCACAACAAGAGCAAGGACAAGGATTTTACTCAAGACTTTTCTTAGTACCAAGAAAGGACAAAGCATGGAGACCAATTCTGGACCTGTCTATTCTAAATACTTTTCTGGACGTTCCGAAATTCAAAATGTTGACTCTGCAGCAACTACTGCCCATGCTGGGCAAGAAGGCTTGGCTTGTAACTTTGGACCTCAAAGAGGCATACCTGCATGTCCCAATCAGACAATCTTGCAGAAGATACCTCAGATTCATAGCTGGCTCAATGCACTACCAATTCTATGCACTGCCCTTTGGCTTATCTACTGCGCCCAGGGTCTTCACAAAATGCCTGGCACCAGTAATTGCATTTTGCAGACAAAGAGGAATTCAAATGTATCCCTACTTGGATGACTACCTTATTCAAGCAGAGACCAAAGACATTCTACTAAAGCATCTGGCGTTTGTAAAAAGATTACTAATTTGCCTAGGGTACACAGTAAACGAAAAGAAATCAAAACTAGTACCCTCTCAAGAGAGAATATTCCTGGGTGCAAGCTTAAATACAACTGCCCAGATGGCTTATCTCATGCCAGACAAAGGCAACTGACTTCTTATTTCGAAAGCATGGCAACAAAGACCCAGTTATCTGCAAGAAAATGTCTGCAGGCTCTGGGCTACATGGCCTCCTGCATTCTGCTAATTCCATATGCAAAATTGCATATGAGGAAACTACAATGGTACCTAAAAAGTGTTTTGACTCAACATTGCCACAGCCTGGAATCATTCATTTCACTCATTCCCTGCCTGCAACAGGAGTTTCGATGGTGGGCACAGGCCTGTCACCACAAGGGACAGCCATTCACTTTACCCACAGCCAGGCAAACACTAACAACAGATGCATCAGATTATGCCTGGGGGGCCCACATGGCAGGAAATTGTATTCAGGGCACATGGCCCCCAAGCCAAAGGCATCTACACATCAATCAAAAAGAGATGCTAGCTGTACAAAATGCCCTGACAGCCTTCAAGGACCTACTTCATCCAGGACAGCTGCTGATAAAGATGGACAACAACCACAGTCATGTGGTACATAAACAAGCAGGGGGGCACACATTCCTACCCCCTCGGCAGACAAGCCATGATTTTGTGGAACACAGCATTGACCTACCAAGTACACCTGCAAGCACAATTCCTGCCAGGAAAAACAAATGCTCTGGCACTAAGCAGAAACCTCATGGACCCTCATGAGTGGAAACTAGACCCACAAATCTTCAGCTTGATAACAAGAAAATGGGGATGCCCAGACATAGATCTTTTTGCCTCCCCTCACAACTGCCAACTTCAGAGATATTCTGCACAAGGACTTATCACAAACAAGCATGGAAAGTGGATGCTTTATCATTCAGATGGAACAACCTTACAATATATGCCTTTCCTCCACTGCCTCTCCTCCCCAAGGTACTCCTAAGGTACTCCCCAAGGTACACCACACAAACAACACATAAACAACAAAATCAGTGTGCAAAGCAGTCACTGCCCTTAAGGCCAAATACAACACCAAACATACTTGTCATAGGTGACTCCATAGTCAGACACACTGACGTCCCGCTCACCAGACTGAGTAAGGAGAAGGTCACAGTAAGCTGCCTGTCGGGCGCTAGAATCCGCCACATAACACAAGCACTCAGGTCTCTCAACAGCAGGTACAAGTACGACTCAGTCATTGTCCACGCTGGTGTCAACGACCTGAGACGTACCTCCTTGGACTACATGAAAAGAGACATTGAGGAGCTCTCTGATTATGTAGCCCAGGCAGGTATGACCCTGACCTTGAGCAGTATCCTACCTTCACCTAGAATAATGCCACAATACAGTGATAAGATGATCAGCTTTAATAATTGGCTTAAATTCTGGTGTCATTCAAAGGGGATCCAATGTCTGTCTGCCTGGGATGACATGCTGGACAAGCCACGCTGCTTCGCAGGGACGGCTTGCACCTGTCACCCTAGGCTTCGGATATTGGCAAAGGCTCTTGCCACCCCATAGTGCCTTTTTAGGCAAGGCTAAAATTCTAAACCTACCACCCTAGAACACAAAAAGTAAAAAACTAAGGGTAATGCTGCTCAATGCCAGAAGTCTCAATCTCAAGATGCACGACTCGGGGCCCTTCTCAAAATGGGGTACATCGGCGTCTGTGCTGTGACAGACACCTGGTTCAAGAGTCCTGAGAGCACTCCAGCACTAGCAGTTTTCACCTCATATCATGTGTTCCGCCCCAAAATCCGGACAACACCAAGAAAGGAGGGGGTGTCCATATTCATAAAGGACACCCACACCTCAAGGTTGGTGGCAACGCACGATGCATCGGAGACCATCCAGGTGCAATTAACCATAGGCAAGACTGCTCTGCAATTTGTAGCATGTTACAGACCACCCTCTCAAACTCAGGAACCTCACATGGCCTTCCTGAAAACAATGGAGGGGATAAATATATCTCCAAACACCATCATACTAGGTGACTTCAACTACCCTAATATAGACTGGGAACACTACTCAAGCCCAAACACTCTAGCCCAAAGGTTCCTGGAGTTCATAAACTCAAATGCCATGGAACAACTAGTCACCATCCCTACAAGAGGAGAAAACATACTTGATCTCATCATCACGAACATGGGATCACAATGTTCAACACCGGAAGTATACCCCTCACTGGTGAGATCAGATCATAAACTAATCTCGCTGGAGGTCCTCATCCCGCCCCCACCTGAAATAAAAAAGACCACAGTGAAAAACTTCTCAGAAGCCGACTTCATACTTCTAAAAACTAGTGTGGTCTCCTTTAAGGCCCCTGAGCAAGTGGTAAAAATTACTCAAGCTGAATCACTTACAAATGCCTTCTACCAGCACCTACAGGACTGCATGGATCAGGCAATCCCAAACAAAACTAAGACTCTTTGTACCAAAGGCAAGCGTCCAGTCTGGTGGACCCCAGCCATAAACAAGCTCTACAACAAAAGGAGGAAGCTACTACAAGATAGAGCAAAATCCTTGAAAGGTAAGACACCTTTGATCATTATAAGTAAAAAACTAAGAGCTCTCATAAAATCATCCAAGGCAAATTTTGAGAGAAAAATCGCCAAGGACTCAAAAGACAATCATAAGGCCTTCTTTAGCTATGTTAGAAACCTAGGAGGAAACTCCCAGATATGCTCAGAATTAGTTCAAAATGATGTGAAGATTACTGAACCTACACACATTACCAACATACTGGCTGACAGGTTCAGTGCAAACTTCTCCCCCCCCAAAAGGAGAGATATCTATACCAGAGGATTGTAGCCCCCCAAACATCTCCAACGCCCAGGTGAGAACTGCTCTCTCCAAAGCAAAAAACACAGCATCCATGGGACCGGACGGTGTCCCCGGCTGTGTGCTCCATGAACTCAATGAGGAATTAAACCCGCAGTTAGGACAGCTGTTTAATCTTAGCCTCACCTCAGGATACGTACCCAAGGAGTGGCGAACGGCGACTGTGGTCCCACTTCACAAGGGCGGTGCCTCCACCGACCCTGGAAATTACCGTCCCATTAGCTTGACAAGCCTTATCTGCAAAGCCATGGAGAGGATCATAATGGACTTTGGATCCAACCCAGTTTGGCTTTGTCAAAGGCAGATCATGCCTTTTAAACTTGGTTGACTTTTTCGAGACCGTCACCAAGGCCATTGATGAGGGAAAGGCAGTCCATACAGCCTACCTTGACCTGGCAAAGGCCTTCGACACAATACCCCACTCAGGTATCATCGAAAAACTCCTCAGCTTGAATGTAAACCCATACATCACAAGATGGGTTGCAAACTGGCTAAGTGACAGAACCCACAGGGTCAGAGTTGCTGGAGCCATGTCAGACTCAAAGCCTGTCACAAGTGGTGTCCCACAGGGCTCAGTCCTGGGTCTACTCTTGTTCGGCATCTACTTTTCTGAAGCACAAGCAAACACAGGAGGGTTATGGCTGACAAAGTTTGCAGATGACTGCAAACTGGGCGCCATAGTCGAAAACACATCTGACACAGATGTCCTTCAGAAGGGCCTCACAGAAACGGATAACTGGTGCCAGAGCCATGGCCTAAAGTTAAATGCCAAGAAATGCATAGTCATACCCTTCGGGAAAAACAAGGTTACCCTAGCTACCATATAGGTGGCAATCCACTGAGCACAGAAGAAGTCATCAGGGATCTGGGGACCCAGGTTGACAGTAGCCTTCGCTTGACACTCATGTTGCTAAAGTAGTTAGGAAAACCTTCTACATTGCCCACCTGATCATGAAGGGATTCACATCTAGATCAAGGGAGGTCATCGTCCCCTGTACTCATCACTCATTAGACCTATGATTGAGTACAATGCCCCATTCGGAATGTATCTGACCCGACACCTGCAGCAGCTGGAAAGGCCCCAAAAGTTCCTCACCAAAAGGATAAAGGGTCTCAAAAATATGTCTTATGCTGCCCGACTGAAAGAACTCCAGCTCTATTCAGTCTCATACCGCTTGCTCAGAGGTGACCTGTGCCTGACATATAAGGCCATGTCAAACCCTGATTTGATGAATATGCTTCACCTCAAAAAATCTATATCCCTCAGAACCACAAGGGCGGGAGACTTAAACCTTGACACGGTTATTAATAGAACGTGCTGGAGGGACAGATTCATCACCCAGAGACTCCCTATGCTGTGGAACAAAATCCCGGTACATGTGAGGCAGAGCACCTCGCTGGCCTTGTTCAAGAGGAATCTTGACCAATGGATGGGGGATCACAGATATACCCAAGGGATTACTTCAGTGTCACTGCTTGACAGAGGCACAGCAAAATAATAGGCATAGTTTTATTCAAACTAAAGGGGTGGCGAAATCCAAATAACTATGGGCTAGGCTTATAAATGCCCTTGGGCAGATAGCCTAGTATGAACCTATGAACCTATGAACCTAAAGGTCAGACAAGAGAAGCCACAAATGATTCTGATTGCCCCGGATTGGCCACGCCAACACTGGTACCCAATCCTAAGGAGCTTGTCCCAAAACCCAGCCTGGACATTGCCTCAAATTCCTCATGTACTGACCCAACAAACAATCAGATCCTGCACAGCCAACTCAGAACTCTAAATCTAGCTGCATGGCGGATACTGTAACCATTCAGAATACACCTCTCTCTAAAGCGGTTATGGATGTTATTTTGGAGGCCAGGAGGCCCAGCACCAGAAAATCTTATACAGAAAAATGGAAGAGATTCTGTGCTTAGAACCAGGCACAAGGAATTGACACGCTTGTTCCAAATATTCCTCAGATTTTACAATATCTAACTGAGATGCTGGACAAAGGCCTATCCTTCTCATCAATTAAGATCCATGCTTCTGCCATTTCAGCTCATTACAATACAGACCCACCTATTTTTTCACATCCTTTGCTTAGGCAGTTCCTCAGAGGGGCCAAAAACATCCAATGAGAGCCCCAATACCTGCATGGGACCTCAATTTTGTCTTGGAAAAACACACTGCCTCCTTTTGAGCCAGCCAATGCAGCTGAGATAAAATTCTTATCATGGAAAACAGCTCTGCTCCTAGCAATAACTTCAGCTAGAAGAGTCTTAGAGTTACAGGCATTAATGGCTATGGAACTTTTTTATTATCTTCCATCCGGACAGGGTTTCTCTAAGGACAAACCAAACATTTATGCCTAAGGTAGTGTCCAGTGTGGCTCTTAACCAAACCATTCATTTGCCTACTTTTTACCCAAACCCGCAGAATAAAGGGGAGAGACTTCTACATTCTTTGGACATACACAGACAGCTACGCTTCTACTTGGACAAAACTAAAGCTTTCAGAAAGACTGAGCAACTTTTAGTGGCATATGCTGCAGGATCACAAGGAAAGGCTATCTCAAAGCAGACCATTTCAAAATGGATAGGACACTGCATTAGTTTCTGCTATTCACAACATGGCAAATCATTGCCTAAGGGCATTAGACCACATTCTACCAGGGCAGCAGCCACCTCGGCAGCCTACCTCAGAGGAGTACCAACCAAGGATATTTTGGAGGCTGCAACTTGGACTTCAGTGCACACTTTTACTAAGCACTACCACTTGCCTCTTTACTCTAAATCCAGAGCAAGCTTTGCCACTGCAGTTTTGCAGGGCCTTATAGCCACTCCTAATTCTATTTAGACCCAGCCGCCCAATCTCTGCTTTGGGATTCAACCCAAGTGTAATAACTGCAACAGTGAAACACAATGAACATAGTACAGTTGTGTACCTACCATAAATGTAGATGTTCGAGTGTATTCACTGTTACAGTCCAGGTTACCCACCCACCATCCCCCTTTCTTTGCTGGGACTTATCTGTATTTCTCTAGCCTATACAACCTATGTGGTGTATTTGCTTGTAGATGAAGGTATTTATTTTAGTGCATGCTTTTATAAGCAGTGTTTTTTAGCCTACCCTTTTGAGGGCACCTGATATCCGGGGCAAGAAAAACTGAAGAAAATGGCGTCTGCTGCATCTTTTATACCCCTGGCACACTGATGTCAGGGAAGAGGCGACAGCAACCGACGCCAGACCAAGACTTTGGAATTCAGGCCGACTGCAGGTAGCCTGCCAGCAGGATAACCCAAGTGTAATGACTGCAACAGTGAATTCACTCGAACATCTTCATTTATGGTAGGTACACAACTGTACTTTCTCTACACTGCCCTTTGGCTTATCTACTGCACCCAGGGTCTTCACAAAGTGCCTGGCACCAGTAATTGCATTTTGCAGACAAAGAAACATTCAAATTTATCCTTATCTGGACAATTGTCTAATTCAGGCAGAAAACAAGGACACTCTTCTACAGCATCTGGTGTTTGTAAAAAGGCTTCTAACATGCCTAGGGTACACCATAAACAAAAAGAAATCACAACTGGTACCCTCTCAAATAATTACATTCCTGGGTGCAAGCTTGAGTACAACTGCCCAGATGGCTTACCTCACGCCAGACAAACAAATTCAATTGATGACATACTTCAAACAAGTGGCCACAAAAACCCAGCTATCTGCAAGACAAATTCTGCAGACATTGGGGTTCATGGCTTCCTGCATTCTACTAATTCCATATGCAAGACTGCATATGAAGAAACTTCAATGTTACCTAAAAAACTTATGGAGTCAACATTGTCACAGCCTGGAAACAATGATCCCTATCATTCCTTTCCTGCAACAGCAGTTCCTATGGTGGGCAGAGGCCTGTCACCAAAACAAGGGACTGCCACCCAAACCCTGACTACAGAGGCATCAGATTATGCTTGGGGGCCCATCTGGCAGGGAGATGCATTCAGGACGAATGGAGCCCAAATGAAATGCACCTACATATCAACCAGAAAGAAATGCTAGCTGTACAGAATGCTCTGACAGTCTTCAAGGACTTTCTTCATCCAGGACAACTACTGATAAAGACAGACAACACCACAGTTATGTGGTACATAAGCAGGGGGGTAGCCACTCCTACCCCTTTGCAGACTAGCCATGGCCGTGTGGAACACAGCCTTGACTTTTCAAATACATCTGCAAGCTCAATTCCTGCCAGGAAAGCAAAATACTATGGCAGACGAACTAAGCAGAAATCTTATGGACCCACACGAATGGAAACTGGATCCCCAAATCTTCCGCATGTTGACAAGAAAATGGGGGAGCCCAGACATAGATCTTTTTGGCGCTCCCCAAAACTATCAGTTGGACAAATTCTGCACAAGAATTCATCACAAAAAAGCTTGGAAAGTGGATGCTCTATCCTTCAGCTGGAAAAACCTATCGGTCTATGCCTTTCCCCCTCTGCCTCTGCTCTCCAAGGTTATAAGTCAGACAGGAAAAAACTAAAATGATTCTGATAGCTCCAGACTGGCCTCGCCAACACTGGTACCTGCTCCTACGCAATATGTCGCACCTTCCTCCATGGTACCTGCCTCAGACACCTTATCTACTGTCTCAGCAAAACTATCAAATTCTGCACACTCCGCTCCAAACTCTGAATCTTGCAGCATGGCTAATCAACTAATTTCACCAGTCACATCTCTCAGTAAACCTGTGATGGATGTCATTTCAGAGGCTAGAAGGCCTAGTACTAGAAAATCTTATGCTGATAAATGGAAAAGATTCTGTGCCTGGAACCAAGCACAAGGAATAAACACAGCAATGCCCAATATTCCTCAGATTCTGCAATATTTAACTGAGATGCTTCATAAGGGCCTATCTTTTTCTTCTATAAAAATGCCTCTGCCATTTCGGCTTATTACAGCACAGAGCCCCCTGTCTTTTCTCATCCCCTGCTAAAGCAGTACCTCAGAGGGGCCAAAAATTTGAGACCTCCCAGGAGAGCACCAGCTCCTGCAGGGACCTCAATTTTGTGCTGGAAAAACTCACCCCGACTCCTTTTGAACCAGCTGCGACTACAGACATAAAATTTCTCTCTTGGAAGACAGCTTTTCTTTTAGCAGTCACTTCAGCTAGAAGGATTTCAGAACTACAGGCCCTCATAGCAGTGGAGCCTTTCATTATCTTTTCTCCGGAGAGGGTGGCCCTCAGGACCAACCCATCCTTTATGCCTAAGGTGGTATCCAGTGTGGCTCTTAATCAGACCATTCATCTGCCAACTTTTTTCTCAAATCCACAGAACAAGGGGGAGCGGATTCTGCATTCATTGGATGTACACAGATAACTAAGATTCTACTTAAATAGGACAAAATCTTTTAAGAAAATCTGAGCAGTTACTGGTGGCATTTGCTGCAGGAGCAGAGGGAAAGGCTATTTCAAAGCAGACTATTTCAAAATGGATAAGCCATTGTATTTGTTTCTGCTACATGCACCATGGTAAACCTTTCCCCAAGGGGATCAGATCCCATTCCACCAGGGCTGCATCTACTTCTGCAGCCTTTCTCAGAGGAGTTCCTACCAGAGACATTCTAGAAGCTGCTACTTGGAGCTCAGTTCATACGTTCACCAAACATTACCATTTACCTCTCTTCTCTAAATCCAGAGCAGGCTGTGCCACTGCTGTCTTGCAGGGGCCTTATAGCTGCTGCTCCTCATGCTGTATAATTTCATCCTCCCAACCATAGCTTTGGGATTCTACCCAAATGTAATGACTGCCACAGTGAAACACGAAGAATATAGTACAGTTGTGTACACTTAACATAAATGTAGATGTTTGAGTGTATTCACTGTTGCCGTCCTGGTTACCAACTCACCAGCCCCTTATTTGTCTCTTATTATACCTCTTCTTTCTTTACTATGCTCAAAAGCCTTTTTGGTGTATTTGCTTTTAGTTGGAGGTATATTTTTTGTGTTCTAAATTACATGCATATTTATATATATATATATATATATATATATATATATATATATTATATATATATATATTTTGCTCCCCATTTAGGGGGCACCTGACATCTGGGGCAAGAAAAACTGATTAAAATGACGTCTGCTGCATGTTTTATACCCCTGACGACCTGACGTCATGGAAGAAGAGACAGCAACCGATGCAGGACCCAAGACTTTGCTATTCAGGCTGACTGAGGGCAACCTGCCAGCAGATTACCCAAATGTAATGACTGCAACAGTGAATACACTCGAACATCTACAGTTATGGTAAGTGTACACCACTGTACTTTAGTCACCAAGAATCAGGGTCGAGGGTTGAATCTTGATGGATTCAAGTAAGTCCATATCGGTGGAGTGGGTGCCCTAAGTCATGGTTTGGGGGTCTGTAGCTAGCTATGATTTGAATAGGTGTTTTGTCAGCAGTTAACTGCACTTAGAGTGTCTCCTGTGCATCATACCATTTGACCAGGTATGTCTTTGATAAATATTGAAACTTCATCTCCTTTGGCTTTGTAGCCCTCTGTTTGGGGTCTGAAAGTATGGTAGGATGAATAACCTGGTAAGGCTGGGGTGCTCTCCACAGCTTTAAAACAGGTTTCAGTGACTGCACAAATGTCAGCATCCTCCAGGGTGAAGAATGCTTGCAATGAGTGCAGTTTCATGCTAAGACTTCTAGCATTTAGCAGCATGACCTTCAAATTTTGTTTAGAAGCATTTTTCATGTTGGTAAATTTGTGCTCATGGGTTTGGCTAAAAAAGGCACTATTGGGGAGGCAAGAGCCTTTGCCAGAAGCCTAAAGCCCAGGGGAGACAGATGAAGGCAATCTCTGGCAAAGCATCGTCGTCTGTCAGTCATGTCCTCCCAAGCTGTCAGGTACAGGATCCCCTTGGAATGACTCTAGAAACTAAGCCAGTTGTTAGTCAAGTCATTTTCTGTTTGTATTGAGGCATCATTCTAGGTGACGGTAGGATGCTGCTCAAGGCTAGGGACATACCTGCCTGGGGCACATATTCCGCGAGCTCCGTCATGTCTCTCTTCATATAGTCCAGAGAGTTATGTCTCAAGTCATTCACACCAACATGGACTATGACAGAATCATAACAGTACCTGCTGTTAAGAAACTTGAGTGTGTGCATGATATGGTGGATTCTAGCACCTGGCAAGTAACCTGCTATGACTTTCTCCTTGTTTAGCCTTGTGAGGGGCACATCTGTATCTGTCACAATGGAGTCTCCTGTGATTAGTATGTTGGGTTTGTGGCTGGGCCTTAGAGGCTGACACACAGACATGTGTACTAATATGTGGTTTTTGGTGCTGTGGGTTGTGATGTGCGTGTGTATTTTTTCTTCGGAGGTCTCTTTTGTTTAGGTATGTTTTTGTTGAGAACCTTCGTATATGCAGGAGTGTGTTGTACAGGTGTGGGTGGTGTTAGAGGTGTCGTGTTTGTCATGTTTGCGTAGACAACTTTCTTAGTGTCAGATGTACTGGCTTATGACTGAGACAGCAAGGATTCTAGGCTCTTAATGTAACTGCATCTGTCACATATTGTGTTCCTAAGTGGTAGTAGTAGAGTTTTGTCTGTGTACATAAGGCAGTTGCTACACTGTCTCAGGATGCCCATAACAACCAGACTAGCTGGGGAAACCATAGGAAATTGTCCATCCATGGTTGTCAGAATCTGTGGAAGAGAGGTCAGGGATAGTAGAGTGGGTACTATCTGAGGAGAGTACCTGTACTTGTGAGTAGGGCTGGATAAAATCAATATAGTAGCTGCAAGCGAGGACATCACTTATACAGGAGTGCTGGTAAGAGAGAAACGCTCCAGACACACGTCTTTGTGATGTGGTAGGAAACCAGAGCATCTGGAGGAAACCCACACAAACACAGGGAGGACATGCAGACTCCGCACAGAAGGCACTCCAACTGAGAATCAAACCAGAGAACCTCTTGCTGTGAGGTGACAACGCTACCACTGCACCATCCAACTTTTCATTATTTCCTCCTTTTGTTGTACTGTACAAGACTTTAGATAATGTAACATTTTTTTTCAAATTGTGTATCACCTTTTTAGTTAACAGAGACACTAGTCTAATTGTAAAGTCTTTTTTAAGAGGACTGCATATCTAAAACCATCATAAACAAGTAAATGAGATGGCACTTCTGAATCATCTATATTAAATGCAGTGTATATTAGTTACTTTTATGTGTTTGTTACAAAATGTAATTATTGTCAAGAGTTTACTGAAGTCAGTAAAACTATAAAATAGTCATGTAATTTATTTCATTTTTTTTAGCAAAAAAGAAGACTGTATTCAAGAAAGTGAAGAAAGGACTGAAAATATGCCTGTTGAAGAAAATGCCATTAAAGAAGAAAAAGACTGCGAGTCAACTGTTGGGGTAGAAAACGACTCCAAAGAAGAACTGTTAACTTTAACATCCGAACAAATGTGCTCTCCAACCTCACTGACTGAAAATCTGGATGCTGCTGATAATGAAAATGCTGCTGCCACCTGTGACATTGGTGATGAGGGTGGTGGTGAGGATGATGATGGTGGTGGTGGTGGTGGTGATGATGACAAGAAGCTTGATGCTGATGATGTTCAGATTGTAGAAGTTGACAAAACTGTCACTGTTTGTGATGTAAAAAATGACTGCCAAAGTACCGATGACACTGTGATAAAAGATGAAGCAGTGGAAGAGACATGTTCCAGTGAACCTGTCTTAGCTGCTGAGGCTGATAATGACAAAGGTGAGGACTGTACTGCAGCAGAAGAAGATGTTACTTTTGAGCAGTTTTTAAGAAAAACAGATGAGCCGGAATCTCTCAGTTCTGATGTTAGTGACCAGGGCAGTGTTCATTTGGAACCTTTGACACCATCTGAGGTGTTAGAACATGAGACGACTGAGATCCTTCAGAAAGGTAGCTCAGTACCATCTAAGCAACCTGAACTAACTTCTGATCAACTGGATGATGCCAGTTTGGCTTGCAGTCCTAGTCAAGCAGAGGTAGCAAAAGACAAGACAGAAGACAGTGAGCAGGAAGGAACTGAAAATTAACCAGCTTTGTATTTTGTACATCATATACACTTTTAAATGTAGAACACACTGAGTAGAAAGCCTTGAACCATTCTTGCTGGATATGCTCATTGATGTTGCTGGGAGGCCTTAGCACTAGTAAATAAAATGTTAATCATACATAAACTTGTGCAGAGGACAGTTACTGCCAGATTAAAAATGTTTTAAACTGTGTAAAAGACTTTGCTTTATAATATTTTTTTTAAAGATGAAGAATCTCCAGATATTTTAGTAAGAAAGACCATGGTGGTTGTGTAAAGTAAAGCTAACATCCAGATGTTTTCTTTCAAATCCCAGTGAAAGTTAACATCACATTTTTGCAGTTGGAGCACAGAGTATCACCAGTCTGCTTTCTTTCCTGAGTGGGGGCCTTTACTGGAAAACAGTGGGGCAAAACACTTTCTTGAACATTTTTCTTGTTTTGCCACAATACTATAGACCACAAGAAAACTCACATAATGTCCCTTGCTCTCCTGGATTAAAGTTGTTAAAAGTGACAGTCTCTGTTTTTTCAGTTGGGAAGAGCAAACTGTTTTTTGGGGGTGGCAAGTATTCTTAAATGTCCAAAGGTGACAGGCATCTTCGTGCACAGTTCCAATTAGACTGTTCTCTAAACTTCTGTTTTATGCTTATGTGGAGCATGCTTACAGCAGTACTGCTGTAGTCTGTCTAAGGGTTGGATTTAATGAAATGTGCATTGGATTAGCTATCACATTCCTGTCTGTCCAAAGCATGTGAACAGAATACCTTAAGTTCTATGGAATTTATGTATGAATCTATGCACCTTTGTATAGGTGTCATCCTTCCAGGCTGCAAGCTTACCTTAATTAAACTTTCAGTGAAAGTGTAATCATTGTACTATCTATGTGATTGTCAGTGCGCAAGCTGTGCAGGAAGACCTGACTTAATGGTTATGTAAAGTAGGACATAATACTGAAGGCACTGTAGCCGTAAGACTGTAAAAATTTTAATACTGTCAGTACTACAGCCATAAAAAATGGGTTATAAGTTAAACCAAAGTAATGTTTGATGTAGAAAAAATATTAAATATGGAAAAAAAATGTAACTGAGGTTTTGCCATTGGGAAATTACTACAAAAAACATCATGGGTCATGGAGCAGAATTAAAATCTTAATTCTCTTAAGGCTTCTTAGTGAAGAACTATTATGTATATTAGAAAATGGCTGCAGAACACAACCATTTTTGTTTTAAGTTTTATTTTGCTATGTATTTAGCATTTTAGACTTAGGAATGCAGATTGTGAGTGAATCACATTAGCTTGCTTTAAATACTGACATACTTAAAATAGTCAAATTAAACCCTTCAGAATGTGCTTTGAATTGTCTATTTCTGATTTTATGAATGTTAAATGTTTCTGAGCAGCTGTTTTAATCCTGTAAATATTAATTTTTTCAGTAAAATATTTGCAAAAAAAGTGCCTCCGGTTGCTTATAAAAGATTTTGGTTGTATTAATACAAATGTTTTCAAAGCTGATCTGTGTTTACGTACGTGTGGTTTTGGGAAATTTATTCCAAACATTAAATTCTGAAAAAAGATGCAGAAGAGAAGCTCATTTGAGATGAGATCAATTATTATCTGCTTTCAGGAGCCTGCTGCAATAGGTAACTTGTCTGATTTCCTTTTCTGCTGTTTGTCTGTCTTCTCAGTGATTGAGAGTAAGCACTTGTCTTATTAGAACATGTTTTGGTAGTATGCGTCAGGCTAAAAGGTCATACCCAGCTTCTGTACTACTTAGTCTTTCTGAGACACACATGCACACAGTTTCACTCTCCATCGTCATGTTTATGATGAAAACTTCCATCATTCAGCGATTAGAAAGCTAAGACTCTGATGATGTTCTTCGTGTTTCACTGTTGCAGTCATCACACTTGGGTTATCTGCCTACAGGTAGCCCTCAGTTGGCCCAAATACCAGAGACTTAGTATTTCTGCGTCAGTTGCTGTCGCTCCAGGTCTGACGTCAGGTCGTCAGGGGTACAAAAACAGGCATATGACGCCATTACATCAGTCTTTCTTGCCAAGGAGCCTGAAGCAGAAGCAGTTCGCACTAGTGCTGGTCAGCCGTTACCTGAGTTTTCGTTAACGAATTGAATCATCCTGAAGTCTTCTAAAGCTGAGTACCCCATTGGGGATCCTTTTTTCTTGCTCTAACCAATGTCAGAAAAAGTTAACAATTGTCTCGCCTGTGGAAAGCAAATACCACACCGAGATTTCCATTCTTACTGCATCACGTGTTTAGGCTCAGACTACGATGTTCCTCGCTGTTGGTTTTCTGCTTTGTTCAACGCCCAAACTATTCGTCGGGCCCTTATTGTCACTAAATACTTTCGCTCTCGATTTCCGTATTCCGAAATGGCTTCAGTAAGCCATCCAGCTACCGATCTTCCGAAAAAACGTAAGGATAAAGACAGAGACTGGTCCAAAACTACCGACGACACTTCCGTTAAGCTAGTCACCAGTTCGCCTGTACTCAAGGAGGCGTTTTTGCAGCCCCTGATGCCCGCTTCGATGGATTTGCAGGCTGCTACTGAGACCCATTTGGAGTGCGGTATGCCACAAGACTCTTCTTTGACTATGGAACCTACGGATGTCTCTACTTGGGATGGGTCTGGAGCCGATGTGCAGGCACCGGCTTCTGAGGCAATTCTTCGCATTACCGATACTCGACACAAACAGATGACTTATTTTCGTCTTCAGTTTTGTCTAAAACTACCGAGTTTCTAAGGCTATGAGCTACCCCTAAAAAACTGACAACCCAGTCTCAAGCACATGCTTCCTTGCCACAATCTCAAATGCTTAAAATGGCAGAAGACCTGATCATGCTGATTAGGGGAAGCCAGCCTTCCCCTGCTAAGAGAAAAAGAGACCTGTCCCCAGCAGCTTTAACTGACCAAGAGTCCGACTACTCTGACGTTTCTGAATATGAAGACATGCCTTTATCTGCTTATGAAGATTCAGATGCAGAGGAATCCGATCCCTCTGCTTCCCCTCCAGAGGATTTTTCTTTTGGTGAAACCCTTCATACTTTAAGAAAGCATTTCCAATGGGGATGCCAGGATTATCCTCAGTCCAAAAAGAGATTCAGAGAATTTTTAGATTTGCCACAACGTAGACTTTTAGCTATCCCTCCTGTTCTGGATGTTGTGGATGATGTCTTTATCGAATCCAGTTTGACTCCTGATACTTTACACCCTGCTCCAAGGAAACCAGACAGGTACTACAGAGTCCTTGACTCTCTCAAATTTCTTTTCAAAAATCCTACTGCTGACCCAGAGGTCATTTCCCAAGTGCCTAAAGGTATAAAAGCAACTACAGGTAAGAATCCCACCCCTTCGGACAGGGATTCCCCAGCTTTAGACAGATGGGGTAAAAAAGTGTACACCTCTCCAACTCTAACCATTAGGGCATTGAATTGCCAGATGTCCTGCAAGAATGCAACTGCAGTCTTGACATATGGGTTGTCCTGCCTCAGGCAGCCCTTCGGTCGGCCAGATTCCAAAGTCTGGATCCGGCGTCGGCTGATGTCGCCCGCTCCCCGACGTCAGCACGGCTGGAGTATAAAGGCATCAGCCGACGCCATCTTCTTCAGTCTTTCTTGCCACGCGGTGCCCGAAGCAGAAGCAGTTCGCAAGTGCCGGTCGGTCAGCTCCTGTGTTTTTCAGTTACCGAAGTCATCTAAAAGCTAAGTACCCCATTGGGGAACATTTTTTCTTGCCTCAGCCGATGTCAGAACAAAAAGTAAATAATTGTTTGTCTTGTGGTAAACAAATACCTCATAAGGACTTCCATTCTTATTGCCTCCCTTGCCTGGGCCCAGACCACGACGTCTCGGCCTGTGCTGCCTGTGTCTGCTTTAATAAGCGCACTCTCAGGCACTGGGCAGAGTTTGCCGAAGACTTTTTCGGTGAATCCTACGCTTACATCATGCCGTCGGAACAACCGACAGCACAAACTACCAAAAACCGAAAGGACCGGGACCGACATCCTCGGCCCGCGTCTTCCACCGATATAACGCCTAAGCCCTCCGCGAGTGCTTCGGTCCCTACGGAAGCGGTAATCCAACCGCTCCAGGCAGACGACACCGCGTTAGCACGTTCTTCAGCCCCGGAGACTACACCGGTGCCGGTTGTTGATTTTCCTCCAGAAACCGAAGTTCTGGATCTACCCGACACCATTCCTGTGGACAAAGTTACCCCTGCACGTGGGGCAGCTAGGCCGCCTGTATCTATGTCCATCAAGGCCTTTGCACGTGCTAAGGCTGCCAGCCAGGCCAAGGCCCAACCTAAACCTACTTCTCAGGCCCCTTCTTCTGATAGACAGATCATGTCTCTTGCTGCAGATCTAATCTCTCTTATCAGGGGGTCTCAGTCTCACCCAGACAGAGGTTCTCACCCGCCTGCGGAAAAAAGGCCTAGAACTGAGCAGGCAGACAACCTCTCTTCAGATTAAGCCTCTGGGGATTCAGAGCATTCGGATACCCAAGAAGAATCCTTCCAGGCCTATGAGGACTCTGATGCTGAGGAATCAATTCCCTCTGCCTCTCCTCCAGAGGATTTTTCTTTTGGTGAAGTCCTCCACTCCATGAGGGAACATTTTAAGTGGCAGGGTCAGGAATTTTCAGATTCTAGGAAAAGGCTACGTACCTTCTTTAAATTACCCCAGCACAGACCTTTAGCTATCCCTCCAGTTTTGGATGTCCTGGATGATGTATTCTCAGACTCCAGTGCTTCCCCTGATTCTCTCCCTCCTGCTCCTGTCAAGCCAGACAGATATTACAGGGTCCCTGACACTCACAAGCATCTCTTTAAGGCCCACTCTGTGGATCTAGAAACTATTTCACAGGGCCCCAACGGAGTGGCTACCTCCTCAGCCAAAAATCCACTGCCAGCTGACAGGGAAGCAAGGTCCCTGGAGAGATGGGGTAAAAAAGTTTATACCTCTTCCACCCTTGCCATGAGGTCACTTAACTGCCTTTTTCATATGTTTCAGTACCAGGACTATTTACTGGATGATTTGCAGAAAAAGCTAGCCTCTCCTTAGCCTATAGATAAAAAGGCATTGCAGGATTTGGTTCATAATACCCAGCAGGTTAGCAATCATTTTCTTCAGTGTGGTTATGATGCATTGGAGGCTTCATGTAGGGCAGCTATGACAGGGGCTGTTATCCGTAGACATGCTTGGTTAAAAGAACAGCCACTGCCGGATCATGTTAAAGTAAAGCTCCTGGACGCACCTCTGGATAAACAGAAGCTTTTTGGTGCTAATGCTCAGGATGTGTTGAAGTCTGTTGAGGAGAAGGCAAAATCAGTACAGAGAGTAAAGGATTTCCTCCAGGTTCAGCCACCCAGATTCAGCAGAAATTGGCCTTCAAAGAATTGGTCCTTTCCAGACTCTGACAAGTTTCAAAGGGGAAAGAACAGGCGTGCACGAGGTAGAGGGCAATACCGAGGCTCCTACAGGGCCGCCAATGGCAACCAAAATCAGAGAAGTGGCACAGGTAGTTCACCTGCACCACAGGGACAATCACAATGACTTACCTTTCACTCCGCCTACCAAGGCTCAAAGAGAAGCACCTCTAGGCGGAAAATTATCTTTATTCTCAAAAAATTGGCACATTATAACAAAGGACAATTGGATTCTGGACATAATAGACAGAGGTTACAGGTTCCACTTCCATACCTTACCAACAGGACAAGGCATGTCAAACCTGCCACAAAATCAAAGGGCAGAGGCACTTATAGAAGTCTCAAAGCTGTTACAAATAAAAGCAATAGAGAAGGTTCCTCCTCAGGAACAAGGCCAGGGATTTTACTCAAGACTGTTCCTTGTTCCAAGAAAAGAAAAACAATGGAGGCCTATATTGGACTTGTCCGTTCTAAATACTTTTCTCATGGTGCCAAAATTCAAGATGCTGACATTACAGCAACTTCTTCCCATGCTGGGCAAGGGGTCTTGGCTGGTTACTCTGGACCTCAAGGAGGCATACCTGCATGTCCCTATCAGACACAGTTGCAGAAGATACCTCAGATTTCTTGCAGGAACAGAGCACTATCAATTCTCAGCATTGCCGTTTGGCTTATCTACTGCGCCCAGAGTATTCACGAAATGCCTGGCATCAGTAGTGGCACATTGCAGACTCCAGGGGATTCAAATATACCCTTACCTGGACGACTGCTTCATACAAGCAGACAGCAAACAAACCTTGATAAAACATCTGGATTATGTCATTCAATTGCTGCAGGCTTTGGGATACACAGTCAACGTTCAAAAATCAAGACTACTGCCATCCCAAGAGATTATTTTTCTAGGAGCAAAGCTGGACACACAGCAACAAATGGCTTTCCTCACAGAGGAGAAACAAGAACATTTGACAGATTACTTCAAAAGCCTAGCAAAACTAACCCACCTGACCGCAAGGAAGACCCTGCAGGCCCTGGGGTTCATGGCATCTTGCGTTCTTCTAATTCCTCTGGCAAGACTACACATGAGAAAGCTGCAATGGTACCTAAAAAGCTTGTGGTCTCAACACAGCCACAACCTAGAAGACATAATACCACTCATACCATGCCTACAAAGGGAATTTTTGTGGTGGGCTCAAGCAAGTCACTTAAACGAAGGCATGCCTTTCAACAAAGCTCCAACAAGTCAAACTATTACAACAGACGCCTCAGACCATGGATGGGGGGCGCACATGGACGGCAGATGCATTCAAGGGCAATGGACTCCCGTGGAAATGCATCAGCACATAAATCAAAAAGAGATGTTGGCAGTGATACATGCAATAGAAGCCTTTGGAAAATCTCTTCAGCAAGGTCATCTGCTAATACGGACAGACAACACCACTGTCATGTGGTACATAAACAAACAAGGGGGCACTCATTCCTACCCCCTCTGCAGACTAACAATGACTCTTTGGGAAAAGTCCCTGAAAATGAACATCTGCTTGCAATCCCAGTTTGTTCCGGGCAAGGACAATGTTCTGGCAGACAGATTGAGCAGAAATTTCTTGGATCCACCCGAATGGATGCTACACCCACGCATTTTCTCACAAATAACAACTGCATGGGGAAAACCAGACATAGACCTCTTTGCATCTCATCTCAATCATCACCTGGAAAGGTTCTGCACAAGGATACATCATCCTCTATCCTGGAGAACGGATGCTCTTTCCTTCAGCTGGAATGCCCTAACAATTTATGCATTCCCTCATCTACCTTTACTCACCAAGGTGTTATTGAAGATCAAGGCAGAACAACCAAGAGGAATCTTGATAGCTCCAGACTGGTCAAGGCAACACTGGTATCCACTGCTACTGAGCATAACGCACACCAAACCGTGGCCCTTGCCTCTATGGCCTCTGCTCCTGACTCAACACAATTACAGGACTGTTCATCAGAACCTACAAACCTTGAAGCTGACAGCTTGGAGGGTTCCATGACTGTGGTCCATGACTCCCTCTCCGAAAAGGTTCAGGAAATCCTGCTGGAGGCACGCAGACCTTCCACCAGAAAAACCTATTCGGCCAAATGGAAGAGATTCATCATCTGGAATGTCAACAAGGGCCAGGATGCATCATTGATGAACATACCTCAGATATTAGAATACTTGGCAGAAATGTTTCACAGTGGCCTCTCATACTCTTCCATCAAAATCCACGCTTTAGTTATCTCAGCACATTACAACTGTGATCCACCTGTGTTCTCGCATCCCTTGCTAAGACAGTTTCTAAGAGGGATAAAGAATATCAAACCTCCAAGGAAACCACCAATCCCTGCATGGGACCTCAATTACGTCTTGGAAAAATTAACTCTTCCTCCTTTTGAACCAGCAGCATCTTCAGAAATGCAATTTCTCTCTTGGAAAACGGTTTTCCTGTTGGCAGTCACCTCAGCAAGAAGAGTCTCGGAGATACAGGCCCTCATGGCAGTTCCTCCTTTTCTCATCTTTCATCAGGACAGAGTTTCTGTTAGGACCAATCCTTCATTCATTCCTAAGGTGATATCCAGAGTGTCTCTAAACCAAGCAATTCACCTGCCTACCTTCTTTCCTAACCCTCAAAATAAAGGGAAAAAGCTGCTGCATACTTTAGACATTCACAGACAACTTCGCTACTATTTGGACAGAACAAAGATCACCAGGAAGTTTGACCAACTGTTTGTAGCCTATGCTGCTGGAGCGCAAGGAAAAGCAGTCACCAAACAAACTATTTCAAAATGGATTGGACACTGCATCAGATTCTGTTACTCTTTCCATGGAAAAAGTGTGCCAGCTAATATTAGACCACACTCCACCAGAGCTATGGCCACATCCACAGCCTTTCTAAGAGGAGTGGCTACAAAAGATATTCTAGAGGCTGCTACATGGAGCTCCGTGCATACATTTACCAAACACTACAACCTGCCATTATATTCCAGATCCCGAGCAGGCTTTGCTTCGGCAGTCCTGCAGGGCCTTCTAGCTACACCATCTCTTGCTTAGTCCTACCACCCCCAGCTTGGCTATGGTATTCAACCCATATGTCAGGACTGCAGTTGCATTCTTGAAGGACATAGTACAGATGTCCTTCAAGGATGCATCTGCAGTCATAACATATGGGTTGTCCTGCCTCAGGCAGCCCTTCGGTCGGCCGGATTCCAAAGTCTGGGTCTGGCCTCGGCTGATGTCGCACTTTCCCCGACGTCAGAGCTGCTGGGGTATAAAGGCATCAGCCGACGCCATTTTCCTCGGTCTTTCTTGCCGCACGGTGCCTGAAGCAGAAGCTGTTCGCAAGTGCCGGTCGGTCAGATCCAGAGATTCAGCTACCGAAGACTTCTAAAAAGCTAAGTACCCCGTTGGGGACTCTTTCTTGCCTCAGCCGATGTCAGACAAAGTAAATAATTGTTTAACTTGTGGGAAACAAATACCTCATAAGGATTTCCATTCCTACTGCCTTCCTTGCTTAGGCCCAGACCACGACGTATCAGCTTGTTTAGCCTGTGCCTCCTTCAACCGACGGACTCTTAGACGTCGGTCGGAGTTTGCAGAAGAGTTTTTTGGATCCGCTTTTGCATATAAAATGCCGTCGGAGACTCCAACTACACATTTAGCCAAAAAACACAAGGAAAAGGACCGACACTCGCGGCCCGCGGTTTCGGCTGAAACCACGGTTAGGCCTACCGTGAGTGTCTCAGTTTCGGCTGAAACCGAGGCCTCTGTTCTACCTTCTGCCGAAATCATACCTCCGACAACCGAGGCCAGAGAGGCCCCGGCTGAGTCGGCTACAGAAATCCCTACCGAAGAAGCAAGCGCACAAGAATTGTCCGACACCATTCCTTTGGACATTTCTACTCCTGCACATGGGGCAGCTAGGCCCCCTGCTTCTATGTCTTTTAAGGCTTTCTCCAGGGCTAAAGCAGCTAAAATTACAAAAGCTTTACCTGCAAAATCAACTTCTCAGAGACCTTCATCAAGTTCCCAGATTCTCAGTCTTGCTGAGGACCTTACATCTCTGATTAGGGGTTCCCAACCTCACCCAGACAGGGCCTCCCAACCTCCTCCTGGCAAAAGGCCTAGGACTGAACCCCCTGAACCTCTCTCCTCTGATTACTCCTCGGATGGATCTGATTTGTCAGACCATCAGGAAGGGCCATACTCACCTTATGAGGATTCAGATGCAGAAGACTCTATCCCTTCTGCTTCCCCTCCAGAGGAATTTTCCTTTGGGGAGACTTTGCACTCTATGAGGGAACACTTTCAATGGCAGGGTCAGGATTTCTCTGATTCTAGAAAAAGACTAAGGACTTTCTTACACTTGCCACAGCATAGGCCTTTAGCCATACCACCTGTGCTAACTGTAGTTGATGATGCATATAATGATGTCATCTCTGCCCCTGATTCACTTCCCCCGGCCCCTGCCAAACCTGACAGATACTACAGGGTCCCGGATTCCCACTTCCACTTGTATAAAGCCCATGCTGCAGACCCAGAAACTATTTCTCAGGGCCCAAAAGGTGTTGCAGCTACCACTGCCAAAAACCCACTACCCTCTGAAAGGGAGTCAAGAGCATTAGAGAGATGGGGAAAAAGGTTTATACATCTGCTACTCTTTCTGCCAGGGCTTTAAACTGTCAATTCCATATGATACAGTACCAGGAATATTTGTTAGACCAGCTGATTAAAAAGCTTTCTTCTCCTGAACCTTTAGACCGTAAGGCCCTTCAGGATTTGGTACACAACTCTCAGCAGGTCAGTAATCATTTCTTAAAATGTGGCTATGATGCACTGGAAGCTTCATTTAGATCAGCTATGACTGGGGCAGTAATTCGAAGACATGCCTGGCTAAAAGAGCAATCCTTGCCGGACCATGTCAAGGCTAAACTCCTAGATGCTCCAATGGAGAAACAAAGTTTATTTGGCTCCCCTGCACAGGAGATTCTAAAGAAAGTGGAAGAAAAAGCAAAATCTGTGCAAACAGTTAAGGATTTTCTGCAGGTCCAACCTCCGAGGTTCAGCAGAAACTGGCCTTCAAAGAATTGGTCCTTTCCAGACACCTCCAAAGCACAGAGGGGCAGGAATAGACGCCCAAGAGGCAGAGGTCAATCAAAGGGTGTCTACAGGGGTTGTCAGTGGCAACCTGCCAACCAGAGGAGTACTGCCACAGCTGCAACTACAACCACTTCCACAGGACAGACACAATGACTTGACTCTGATTCCGCCTACAAGGGAACAACTGGAAGCACCCTTGGGCGGAAAATTGGCTTTATTCTCAAAAAACTGACATTGCATTATAAAAGACAAATGGACATTGCAAACAATAGACAAAGGATACAGGTTTCATTTCCACACTAAACCAAGAAGGAGCGGAATGCCACACCTTCCACCAAACCAGAAGCCAGAGGCTTTAAGACAAATCAACAATTTACTTCAGATGAAAGCAATAGAAAGCGTACCATCTATGGAATAAGGCCAAGGATTTTACTCCAGACTATTCCTTGTACCAAGAAAAGAAATCCAATGGAGGCCTATTCTCGACTTGTCCGCACTAAACACATATCTCATTGTGCCAAAATTCAAAATGCTAACCCTACAGCAACTTCTTCCCATGTTGGGCAAGGAGTCTTGGCTGGTGACTCTAGATCTCAAGGAGGCATACCTGCACGTCCCTATACGACCAGATTGCAGAAGACACCTCAGATTTCTTGCAGGATCAGAGCATTATCAATTCTCAGCATTGCTCTTTGGCTTATCTACTGTGCCCAGAGTATTCACAAAATGCCTGGCATCAGTAATTGCACATTGCAGGCTTCAGGGAATTCAAATCTACCCATACCTGGACGACTGCCTGATACAAGCGGAGAACAAGACAAGACTAATAAAGGATTTGGCCTATGTCAAACACCTGTTACAGGCCTTGGGATACACAGTCAACATCCAGAAGTCAAGACTAGTGCCATCCCAAAGGATAACTTTTTTGGGTGCGGATCTGGACACAATAACTCAGATGGCTTTTCTCACAGAAGAAAAACAAAAGCAACTCCCAGTCTACTTCATGGCTTTGACAAGACAAACTCAGCTCACTGCAAGGAAAGTCCTGCAGGCCCTGGGTTACATGGCATCTTGCATAATCTTGATCCCACATGCCAGGCTGCATATGAGGAAATTACAATGGTACCTAAGGAATGTATGGTCTCAACACAGGCACAGTCTAGAAACCATGATTCCAATCATTCCATGCCTGAAAAAGGAATTCCTGTGGTGGGCTCAGGCCTGCCAGTCCAACAAAGGGTTGCCTTTCAACAAACCACAACCAAGGCAGACCATCACCACGGACGCCTCAGACCTAGGATGGGGAGCACACATGGAAGACAAGTGCATCCAAGGCCTATGGTCTCAAGACCAGCTGAATTTGCACATAAACGTAAAGGAGATGCTGGCAGTGAAGCATGCAATCGAGGCATTCAAATCATTCCTCCAGCAAGGACATCTGCTGATAAGGACAGACAATACCACAGTCATGTGGTACATAAACAAACAGGGAGGCACGCATTCCTACCCTCTATGCCGGATGGCAATGGATCTGTGGAACCTAGCCCTGAATCTCAACATCCAACTGCAGGCCAAATTCATACCAGGGAAAGAGAATTCACTAGCAGACAGCTTAAGCAGAACTACCACGGATGCTCACGAATGGATGCTGCATCCAGACATCTTCAAAATCATAACAAACAAATGGGGAATGCCAGCGATAGACCTGTTCGCCTCCCCACTCAACAACCAACTGAGGAAATTCTGCTCAAGAGTATACCACCCACAAGCCTGGAAGGTGGACTCCCTCTCTTTCAACTGGAATGCCCTAACAGTGTATGCTTTTCCACCACTCCCACTGATGTACAGAGTTCTACTGAAGATCAGAGAGGAACAGCCAAAGGTGATACTGATAGCTCCAGACTGGCCAAGGCAGCACTGGTATCTGCTACTGAGAAGCATGTCTCGGACGAACTCATGGCCTCTACCCCTATGGCCTTTACTTCTAACGCAGAACAACTTCAAGACCCTGCATCCAAACTTGAAAACACTGCAGCTGACTGCCTGGAAAATTGCCTAAAACAAAACCAAACTGTCTTATCTCAGAGGGTCAAGGACATAATCCTGGAGGCTCGCAGACCCTCCACAAGAAAGACATACTCAGCTAAATGGAAGAGATTCCTCATTTGGAGCGCATCAAAGGGTACAAATGTCACACTGGCAAACCTAGCACACATCCTAGAATACTTAGCAGAACTGTTCCACAATGGCCTGTCCTATTCCTCCATTAAGATTCATGCTTCAGCAATTTCAGCAGAATACAACATGGATCCTCCTATCTTCTCTCACCCTCTCCTCAGACAATTTTAAGAGGGATCAAAATGTAAAACCTCCAAGGAAACCCCTCTGCCTGCATGGGATCTCAATTTTGTGCTGGAAAAATTAACACTACCCCCTTTTGAACCAGCAGCATCAGCAGACTTACAGTTCTTATCTTGGAAAACTGCTTTCCTTCTAGCAATCACTTCAGCAAGAAGAGTATCCGAGTTACAGGCAATAATGGCAGTGCAGCCTTTCCTTATTTTTCACCAGGATAGAGTGTCTCTGAGAACCAATCCTACTTTCATGCCAAAGGTGGTATCCAGGGTATCCTTGAACCAAGCTATTCATTTGCCTACGTTCTTCCCTAACCCACAGAACAGGGGGGAAAAACTACTGCACACCTTGGATGTACACAGACAACTGCGCTACTATCTGGACAGAACTAAAACCAGCAGAAAAACTGACCAACTTCTGGTAGCATATGCAACTGGAGTGCAAGGAAAAGCAATTTCCAAACAGACAATTTCTAAATGGATAGGAAATTGCATTTGTTTCTGCTACTCTTTTCATGGAAAGACAGCTCCTGAAAATATCAGGCCTCACTCCACAAGAGCCACAGCCACCACTACGAGGGGTGGCTACCAAGGACATTTTAGAAGCTGCTACTTGGAGCTCCGTGCATACATTTGCCAAGCATTACAATCTACCTTTATACTCCAGATCCCGAGCAGGTTTTGCAACTGCAGTTTTACAGGGGATCTTAACTACACCATCCTTATCTTAGTATCTCCTCCCCCAGTTTGGCTATGGTATTCTACCCATATGTTATGACTGCAGATGCATCCTTGAAGGACATAGTACAGTTTTGTACCTACCGTAAATGTAGATGTCCGATAGGTATGCATCTGCAGTCAGGATTACCCACCCTCCTTCCCCTCTGTGGTATTCCTAGGGTGCTTACCCCTCTTTCAGCTAGCTGGGGGAATCTATTATGGTGTATTTGTTTGTATGTATATCTGTGTGTATATATATATATATATATATATATTGTTTTCTTCTGTTTGGAATTTTCAACTTTTATCCAAATTTAGCCTTCCTAGAGGGCACCTGGCATCTGGGGCAAGAAACACTGAGGAAAATGGCGTCGGCTGATGCCTTTATACCCCAGCAGCTCTGACGTCGGGGAAAGTGCGACATCAGCCGAGGCCAGACCCAGACTTTGGAATCCGGCCGACCGAAGGGCTGCCTGAGGCAGGACAAACCCATATGTTATGACTGCAGATGCATACCTATCGGACATCTACATTTACGGTAGGTACAAAACTGTACTTTTTGTACCTACCATAAATGTAGATGTCCGATAGATATGCAACTGCAGTCAGGTTTACCCTCCCTCCTACCCCTCTGTGTTTTCCCTTGGGTCCATTTCCCCCTTTTCCTATTAGCTGGGGATATCTGTTATGGTGTATCTGTTTATTACTGTTTTTGCATGTCTGGAATTTTTGTTTTTCCATTCACAAAATTTAGCCTTCCTTTGAGGGCACCTGGCATCTGGGGCAAGAAACACTGAAGAAGATGGCGTCGGCTGATGCCTTTATACTCCAGCCGTGCTGACGTCTGGGATCGGACTTTGGAATCTGGCCGACCGAAGGGCTGCCTGAGGCAGGACAACCCATATGTCAGGACTGCAGTTGCATATCTATCGGACATCTACATTTATGGTAGGTACAAAACTGTACTTTTCACATGATGGAATACCAGCAAACATATTATGGAACTTATTAAGCAAAACTTATCTACCTTTACAGACTGTGCAGAAAATAAAGAATTACAGGAGCTTATGCATTCTGCAAGCCAGGTCAGCAAACATACCTTGCAATGTGGTTTTGACGCCCTAGAAAAATCATGCAGGGTGGCAGTCACTGGATGTCCTTCAAGGATGCAACTGCAGTCCTTACATATGGGTTGTCCTGCCTCAGGCAGCCCTTCGGTCGGCCGGATTCCAAAGTCTGGGTCTGGTGTCGGCTGATGTCGCCCTTTCCCCGACGTCAGAGCACCTGGGGTATAAAAGCGTCAGCCGACGCCATCTTCTTCAGTCTTTCTTGCCGCGCAGCGCCCGAAGCAGAAGCAGTTCGCAAGTGCCGGTCGGCCAGCTCCTGTGTTTTCAGCTACTGAAGTCTTCAAAAAAAGCTAAGTACCCCGTTGGGGACCTTTTCTTGCCTCAGCCGATGTCAGATAAAACTGTAAAAGTTAATAATTGTTTAACTTGTGGGAAACAAATACCTCATAAGGATTTCCACTCTTACTGCTTACCCTGCCTAGGCCCAGAACACAACGTCTCGGCCTGTACAGCTTGTGCTTCTTTCAATAAACGCACTCTTAGGCGTCGGTCAGAGTTTGCACAGGATTATTTTGGGGAAGATTTCTGTTATATCATGCCGTCGGAGCTTCCGACAGCACATTTACCTAAAAAACGGAAGGATAAGGACCGACACCCGCTGTCTCGGCCGACACCACGCTTAGGCCTACCGCGAGTGTCTCGGTCTCTTCTGAGCCGGTTTCACAACTGCTACAGACCGATGACACCACTCCACTGGTTACTTCGGTACCGGAGGCCAGCTCGGTGCCGGTTTCTGTTCTCCCCTCTGAGACCGTAGCCCAGGATATTTCTGACACCATTTCAGTGGATAAGACTACTCCAGCACGTGGGGCTGCCAGGCCTCCAGTGTCTATGTCCATTAAGGCCTACACACGTGCTAAGGCTGCCAAACAGGCTAAGTCTCTCCCTCCAAGATCTGTTTCTTTGGGATCCACTTCTGGTTCTCAAATTTTAAGTTTAGCTGAGGACCTTATTTCTTTAATTAGGGGTTCTCAGCCACATCCAGATAGAGGCTCTCAGCCGCCTTCTGTCAAGAGGCCTAGGGTTGAGCAGGTAGATCCCCAGTCCTCCGATGAGGCCTCAGGTGATTCTGCACATTCAGACTACCAGGAGGAGGCCTTCCCGGCCTACGAGTATTCTGATGCGGAGGAATCCATTCCCTCTACTTCTCCTCCTGAGGAGTTTTCCTTTGGGGAAACGCTTCATTCCATGAGGGAACACTTCAGATGGCAAGGCCAAGAATACTCAGATTCTAGGAAAAGGTTAAGGGCATTTTTAAAGCTACCTCAACATAGACCCTTAGCTATTCCTCCAGTTTTAAATGTTTTAGATGATGTGTACTTAGAATCTAGTGTTTCCCCTGATTCCCTCCCCCCTGCTCCTGTGAAGCCAGACAGGTACTACAGGGTCCCAGACGCACATCAATTCCTGTACAAGGGCCATACTGCTGACCCTGAAACTATTTCTCAGGGGCCTAAAGGGGTTTCCTCCACTACTGCTAAGAATCCACTTCCTTCGGAAAGAGATTCTAGGGCTTTAGAAAGGTGGGGCAAGAAAGTATATACATCTTCCACCCTTTCTATGCGAGCATTAAATTGTAAATTTCATATGATTCAGTATCAGGAATACATGTTGGATGACTTGCAAAAGAAATTGGCTTCCCCTGAACCATTAGATAGAAAGGGGTTACAGGAATTGGTTCATAATACTCAGCAGGTTAGCAACCATTTCCTTCAGTGTGGGTATGATGCATTGGAAGTTTCATGTAGAGCAGCAATGACAGGTGCGGTCATACGCAAACATGCTTGGTTAAAGGAATAAACATTGCCAGACCATGTGAAAATTAAGCTTTTGGATGCACCACTAAAGAAACATAAGCTATTTGGTGCTACTGCACAAGAGGTTTTAAAGAAAATAGAGGAAAAGGCAAAATCAGTGCAAACAGTCAAAGATTTCCTCCAGGTACAGCCTCCAAGATTCAGCAGGAATTGGCCTTCTAAGCATTGGTCCTTTCCAGACACAGACAAATTTCAAAGAGGCAAAACAGACATGGCAGAGGTAGAGGGCAAACTCGAGGCTCCTACAGAGGACGTCAATGGCAGCCTCCGAACCAGAGAGGTGGGGCAGGACCTTCCACTGCTCCGCAGGGGCAATCACAATGACTTGACTTTGACTCCGCCATCCAGGGCTCAATTAGAAGCACCTTTGGGCGGAAAATTATCTTTATTCTCACAAAATTGGCACAATATTACAAAGGACAAATGGATACTGGACATAATAGACAAAGGATACAGATTCCATTTTCATACACTACCAACGACATGGCAGGCCAAACCTGCCACCAAATCAAAGGGCAGAGGCACTCAAACAAATAATAAACCTACTTCAAATAAGAGCAATAGAGAAGGTTCCTTCTGCAGAACAAGGCCAAGGATGTTATTCAAGACTGTTCCTTGTTCCAAGAAAAGAAAACCAATGGAGACCCATTCTGGACTTGTCCGCACTGAATACTTACCTTATTGTGCCAAAATTCAAAATGCTGACTTTACAGCAACTCCTTCCCATGCTGGGCAAGGGGTCTTGGCTGGTAACTCTGGACCTCAAGGAGGCATACCTGCATGTCCCAATCAGACAAAGTTGCAGAAGATACCTCAGATTTCTTGCAGGCTCAGAGCATTATCAATTCTCAGCATTGCCCTTTGGCTTATCTACTGCACCCAGAGTGTTCACGAAATGCCTGGCATCAGTAATTGCACATTGCAGACTTCAGGGGATACAAATATACCCTTACCTGGATGACTGCCTTATACAAGCGGACAGCCAACAAGCCTTGTTAAAAAACTTGGACTGTGTCATTCACCTACTGCAGGCCTTGGGATACACAGTCGATATTCAGAAATCAAGTCTCGTACCATCCCAACAAATACCTTTCCTGGGTGCCACACTGGACACAAACACCCAGATGGCATTTCTGACAAAAGAAAAACCAAAACAATTACCAGAATACTTCAGAAAATTAGCAACACACACCCAGATGACTGCAAGGAAAATCCTGCAGGATCTGGGTTTCATAGCATCTTGCATTCTTCTGATTCCACACGCAAGGCTGCATATGAGGAAACTACAATGGTATCTAAAAAGTCTATGGTCTCAACACAGCCACAGCCTGGAAGCATTGATACCACTCATTCCATGCCTTCAAAAGGAATTTCTGTGGTGGGCTCAAGCAAGCCTCATACAAGTCAAACCATAACAATAAGCGCCTCAGACCATGGATGGGGGGCGCACATGGAGGGCAGATGCATTCAAGGACAATGAACACAAAAAGAAAAGCACCTGCACATCAACCAAAAAGAAATGCTGGCAGTGATACATGCAATCAAGGCCTTCGAAAAGTTCATGCATCAGGGCCATCTAGTAATAAAGACAGACAATACCACAGTTATGTGGTACATAAACAAGCAAGGAGGTACCCATTCCTACCCTCTTTGCAGACTGGCAATGAATCTCTGGGATATTTCCCTACAATAAAAATAGAGCTGCAATCCCAGTTTGTACCAGGGAAGGACAATGTTCTGGTGGACAGCCTAAGCAGAAACATCATGGATCCACACAAATGGATGTTGCATCCCGACATTTTCTTACAAATAACTCAAGCATGGGGCAGGCCGGACATAGACCTTTTTGCCTCCCACCTCAATCACCATCTGAAAAAGTTTTGCACAAGGACATACCATCCTCAAGCATGGAAGGCGGACGCTCTCTCCTTCAGTTGGAACTCTCTAACATTATATGTCTCCCCACCTCTTCCTTTGATGACCAAGGTGTTACTAAAGATCAAGATAGAGCAACCGAAAGTCATACTGATAGCTCCAGACTGGCCAAGACAACACTTGTACCCACTGCTACCGAGCTTGACACACGCCAATCCGTGGCTCCTTCCTCAAAAGCCACTTCTTCTGACACAGCACAATTACAGGACACTACACCCCAGCCTGAAAACATTGAAGCTGACAGCTTGGAAGATTCCATGACTATTCCTCTGGATACACTTTCCAAAAGGGTAAAAGATATCATCCTGGAGGCGCGCAGACCTTCCACTAGAAAAACATACTCAGCAAAATGGAAGAGATTTCTTATCTGGAACAGCAAAAAGGGTCAAGACCCATCAGTGATGAGCATTCCACAGATCCTAGAATATTTGGCTGAAATGCTCCACAATGGCCTTTCATATTCTTCCATAAAAATACATGCTTCAGCAATATCTGCCAAATATAACACTGATCCGCCTGTATTTTCTCACCCATTGCTAAGACAGTTTCTAAGAGGTATAAAGAACATCAACCCTCCAAGGAAACCACCAGTGCCTGCATGGGACCTCAACTTCATGCTGGGAAAATGAACTCTTCCTCCCTTTGAACCAGCAGCATCTTCAGAGTTGAAATTTATGTCTTGGAAGACAGCTTTCCTTCTGGCAGTAACCTCAGCAAGAAGAGTCTCTGAGCTACAGGCCCTTATGGCAATACAACCATTTCTCATTTTTCATCAGGACAGAGTTTCTTTGAGAACCAATCCGTCATTCATGCCAAAGGTGGTATCCAGGGTGTCCCTGAATCAAGCTATTCACCTGCCTACCTTCTTTCCCAATCCTCAAAATAAAGGAGAGAGACTTCTGCACACCTTGGACATACACAGACAGTTGCGCTACAACTTGGACAGAACAAAGTCTTTCAGAAAATCTGACCAGCTTTTTGTAGCTTGCGCTGCTGGATTGCAGGGAAAAGCAATTTCCAAACAGACAATTTCTAAATGGATTGGAAATTGCATTCGTTTCTGCTACTCTTTTCATGGAAAAACTGTGCCAGCTGACATCAGGCCACATTCCACCAGAGCTACAGCCACCTCCACAGCCTTTTTAAGAGGAGTGGCAACAAAGGACATTTTAGAAGCTGCTACATGGAGCTCCGTGCATACATTTTCCAAACATTACAACCTGCCTTTATATTCCAGATCCAGAGCAGGGTTTGCTTCTGCAGTCCTGCAGGGCATTTTAGCTACACCATCTTTGTCTTAGTGCCTACCACCCCCAGGTTGGCTATGGTATTCAACCCATATGTAAGGACTGCAGTTGCATCCTTGAAGGACAAAGTACAGTTTTGTACCTACCATAAATGTAGATGTCCGATAGGTATGCAACTGCAGTCAGGTTTTCCCTCCCACCTACCCCTCTATGGTATTCCTTTGGGTTTCTACCCCTCATTTTAGCTACCTGGGGTAATCTTTTATGGTGTATTTGTTTTTATGTTGTTGTACTTGTCTGGAATTTTTTCTCTATTTTCAAAATTTAGCCTTCCTTAGAGGGCACCTGGCATCTGGGGCAAGAAACACTGAAGAAGATGGTGTCGGCTGACGCTTTTATACCCCAGGCGCTCTGACGTCAGGGAAAGGGCAACATCAGCCAACGCCGGACCCAGACTTTGGAATCCGGCCGACCGAAGGGCTGCCTGAGGCAGGACAACCAATATGTAAGGACTGCAGTTGCATACCTATCGGACATCTACATTTATGGTAGGTACAAAACTGTACTTTCTGTACTGAGAAGGCATGCTTGGCTTAAGGAACAGACTTTGCCAGACCATGTCAAATCAAAATTACTAGATGCACCTTTGAATAAGGACAATTTGTTTGGCACCAAAGCAGAAGAGGTTCTAAAAAAGATGGAAGAAAAAGCTAAGTCTATGCAGACAGTCAAAGATTTTTTGCAGGTGCAGAATCCAAGATTCAGTAGGCATTGCCCCTCGAAACATTGGTCCTTTCCAGCCCCCTCAAGGCCATCTCAAACTAGACCCAGGGGAAACAGAGACCCCCCAGATTACAGTCTCAGGGTATGCAGAGATCTAAGCAATGGTGTACCTCCACTTTTAAAACGGAGTGCTAATGCACCCCCTTACAGAAAGAATTCACAATGACTTCTCAACTCCACTCCTCACCTCTGCCCAATTGCTTGTGCCTTTAGGAGAAAAGCTTGCCCGCCATGCAAAAAACTGGGCCTACATCACCAAAGATTGATGGGTCCTCAACATTGTATCCCAGGGGTACAAATTTTACTTCCACACACTGCCAACCCTGAAAGGGTTCCCAGACCTTCTTCCAAACCAGTAGGCAGAGGCACAAAACCAACTTCAGTCCCTGCTCTCTATTAGGGCAATTCAGCCTGTTCCTGCAGAATAAATAGGTCAAGGGTTTTATTCCAGACTTTTCCTGGTACTCAGAAAAGAGGGCACTTGGCGTCCAATCCTAGATCTTTCCAAACACATTTGTGGTGGTACCAAAATTCAAAATGCTCACCCTTCAGCAACTTCTTCCAATGCTGACCAAAGAGGCCTGGTTAGCCACCCTAGACATAAAAAGAAGCCTATCTGCACATCCCTATCAGGGAATCATGCAGGAAATATCTAAGTTTCAGGGCAGGATCAATGCATTATCAGTTCTCTGCACTTCCCTTTGGCTTATCCACTGCTCCCAGAGTCTTCACAAAATGCCTGGCTCCAGCCATTGCCTATTGCAGACAGAGAAAGATTCAAATATACCCTTACTTGGACGATTGCCTGATTCAGGCAGACAGGAAAAGCTGTTGAAGCACCTGGCATTTGTAAAGAACCTTCTAACTTCCCTGGGGTACACTGTCAACGAAAAGAAATCAAATCTAGTCCCCAGTCAAAAGATTGTATTCTTGGGAGAAAGTTTGGACACAGCATCCCAGATGGTATTCCTTACTGCAGAAAAACAAGCCCATCTAACAGGCTACTTCACTCAAATGGCCACCAGAACCCAGCTATCCGCAAGGAAGATCCTGCAGGCTTTAAGGTTCGTGGCCTCTTGCATTCTACTAATTCCATATGCCAGACTGCATATGAGGAAACTTCATGGTACTTAAAAAGTCTTTGGTGCCAACATTCTCAGGACTTGGAAACCATCATTCCTATCAGACCTTGTCTAAGGACAGTTTCTTTGGTGGGTGGCAGCATGCAACCACAACAAGGGGCTTCCCTTTACACAACCCCATGCCGCCCAGACCCTAACCACAGATACATCAGGCTATGGCTGGGGGGCACATCTGGGTGACAAGTGCATTCAGAGCCACTTGAGCTCAAGTCAAATTCATCTGCACATCAACCAAAAAGAGATGCTAGCTGTTCAGCATGCTCTGACAGCTTTCAGCTCTCTACTCTCACCAGGACCTCTGTTAATAAAAACAGACACCACAGTTATGTGGCACATCAACAAGCAAGGGGGAACCCACTCTTACCCACTCTGCAGGCCAGCCATGACACTGTGGAACACTGCATTGGACATGCATATTCATCTGCAAGCTCAATTCCTGCCAGGCAAACAAAACTCTCTAGCAGATGACTTGAGAAATCTCCTAGACCCATACAAGTGGCAATTAGACCCCAGCACTTTCAGCCTGCTAACGCAGAAATGGGGGATCCCAGAGCTGGACCTTTTTGCCTCCCCCTACAATCACCAGATCAGCAAATTCTACACCAGGACACCTCACACCCAGGGCCAGGTAAGTGGATGCCCAATCCTTACAATGGGTAAACCTCTCAATCTATGCTTTTCCCCCTCTGCCTCTTATTATTATTACTCAAGATGAGACAGGACAGATCAAGGGTAATCCTGATTGCCCCAGACTGGCCACACCAATAGTAGTACCCACTACTGCGCAGCCTGTCACCGGTGCCACCATGGCACCTACCTCAGATCCCAACCCTCCTCACTCAGCAGGAGGGACAGGTCTTGCATCCACAACTGCAAACCCTGAACCTTGCCTTATTCCTTGAATTCTCCCCCAGTGACCAGCCTAAGCAAGCAGGTACTGGACGTCATTCTTGAAGCCAGAAGACCCAGTACAAGGAAATCCTATGCTGATAAGTGGAAAAGGTATTGTTCCTGGATTCATTCTAAAGGAGCAGACACAGCACTGCCCTCCTTACCTCTAATCCTGGATTACCTAGCAGATCTACTTCACAGAGGCCTTTCCTTCTCTTCCATTAAGATCCATGCCTCTGCCATCTCTGCTCATTAAAACACTGAGCCACCTCTCTTCTCTCACCCTCTCATCAAACAGTTCCTGAGAGGGGTCAACAACTTAAGGCCACCAAGGAGAGCACCCACCCCTGCATGGGACCTTAACTTTGTACTGGAAAAGCTCACGCTCCCCCCCCCCCCATTTGAGCCTGCAGTGTCAGTAGAGTTAAAATCAGAACAAACTCTACTTTTATGCCTAAAGTGGTGTCCAATGTAGCTCTCAACCAATCTATCCATTTGCCAGCCTTCTTTCCTAATCCTCAAAATAAAGGGGAAAGGATCCTGCACTCTTTAGACATGCACAGACAGCTCAGATTCTACCTTGATAGGACTAAGCCTTTCAGGAAATCTGACCAGTTACTAGTCAGCTTTGCACAAGGGGCAGAGGGATAGGCCATATCTAAGCAAACTATTCCCAAATGGATAGCACACTGTATCCATTTCTGTTACAAACACCATGGGAAACCAACCCCTCAGGGGGTCAGAACGCATTCCACTAGGGCAACTTCTACCACTACAGCATTCCTCAGGTGAGTCCCTACCAGGGAAATTCTGGAAGCTGCTACCTGGAGTTCTGTTCATACCTTCACCAAGCATTACCACCTGCCTATCTTTTCCATATCCAGGGCGGGTTTTGCAACAGCAGTCCTGCAGGTCATACTAGCCAGCCCCAACTCTTCTCGACTGCCTCCACCCATTCTTCAGCTTTGGGAATCAACCCAAGTGTGATGACTGCAACAGTGAAATACGAAGAACATAGTACAGTTGTGTACACTTGTCATAAATGTAGATGTTCGAGTGTGTTCACTATTTCAGTCCTGGTTTCCCACCCTCCAGCTCCCTTGTCTCTCTCCTTCTCTATCTCTATTACTCACCCTTTACAGGGCTATTGTATTTACTTTTTACTAGGTGGTGTTTTTTTTTTTTTTTTTCCACCATAGCTTAGCTCCCTATTTGGGGGGCTGCTGACATTTGGGGCAAGAAAAACTGATGTAATGGTGTCGGCTGCCTGTTTTTATACCCCTGATGACCTGACGTCAGACCTGGAGTGACAGCAACCGACGCAGAAATACTAAGTCTCTGGTATTCGGGCCGACTGAGGGCTACCTGCAGTCAGATAACCCAAGTGTGATGACTGCAACAGTGAATACACTTGAACATCTACATTTATGGTAAGTGTACACAACTTTACTTTCTCTCTCTCATTTCTTTTCAAGGATGGGTTACAGATCCAACCCTGCCACATTTTTTCAGACTAAGATCCAAGTCTCGAGCTTCTCCCACTTCCCATATTGCACAGTCCCCTAACTAACTCCCACAGATCTCGTTTGCTGCTCAGACATGTCAGACGTGAGTCTTGAGTGTGGGAAGGTGTTTTTGTGTTCCTTTCTTTTTCCTCCATTGTGTGTAGATATCGAACCTTTTCCCTACCCTTAGCTTGCCAGCTTTTTCTGTCACACTTTTTCTGTCTAGCCATTGGATTTGGGTCTTCATTCATCTGACCATTGTTGCTTGTTTTTAGTGTTGGGAGGAAAAAAAACTGTCTTAGATGTGTGTGTGTTTATATATATATATATATATATATATATATATATATATATATATATATATATATATATATATATATATATATATGCTTAGTTTTTTGCTGTTTTCCTTGACTACAGTGTTTTGTAACTTGTGTGTAGTTGTACCCTGTTATGTCAGAAAAACCTTCTGTAAAAGGTGCTTGGATTGCAGCCATAAGTTCCCTCATTCTGATGCACATTCCTTATGCGCGTGTGGTCTTGACCCTGAACATATGTGGTCGCCTTGCTCTGTCTGTGAGAGCTTTAAACCCAGGGCTGTCACCAACCTCAGAAATAAGTTAATTCTGAAGGGTCCCTTGCCTGTGTCCAGTTCCCCACCTGGGGCTCAAAACCCCCCTCCAAGAGAGTGTCAGGGTCTTCTGAGACCAAGAAGTGCCCTCATAAGTCCTCAAGGGCATCTACAGAGCCACCCTCCAAAGTTCCAAGGCCTTCTGATCCAAGAGCCTCGGATCCTTGAACCCACATCCACTCCCATGGATCGAAGCACTCTTCAGATCAGACTGGTAGTTTTCTCATTTCCAGTTCACCCAAAGCTACCATCCCATCTCAGATCCTAACATCACAGATCTGACCAGGGTCTTACTTCAGTGTTAGGCATTGAGTCTTCTCCTTCTCTCAAGCTGTAGCAGACCCCTGTGAGACACTCCAGGCCCTTTTCAGTGGCTTCATCTGGTCTTCTAGGAGCCTTTCAGAGGCTGACATGGACAGGATGATCAGGAAGATCCTCAAGACTCAGATCCAGGTTGGGGGTCTTCTCCGTGCTGTCCCCTCTGGGTTCTGCTAGTGTTTCTCCCCAAGTTCAGTCTCCTTCTCCAATCTGTCACTCGGTATTGGAGTCTCAGGACCATAGTCAACTGAGAGAGCCAGGGTTGAGTACGAGGAGCCTTCCATCTTCCACGCTAGCCATGCCCTGACTTCTTTTGCTCCATTGTCGTCTGATTGCAGCATGTCTCAGATCCAAGATGTTCCTGTCGGATCAGAGGCGAGAGGTTCAGCTCCTACTATGTCAAAGTCATCTCTTCCCTTCGGCACTTTGGCGCTGGACAGCTTGGGTCTGATTCTACCTGGAATCCATAACTTGGGGATTCCTGCCCTCTCTTCCTCAATAGCTTTGGCTCCTGTGGAACTGGGGAGAGGATTCACCAGGTCCCTCGGCATTCCAAGTTGTAGAAAGGACCTTCTCTTGCCATAGGAATCTGGCCTCTTTTTGAACTTTGAGCCTTCCCATAAAACTTCCCTTGGATCAGAAACTTGACCCTGTCATACCCGTCCTGACTAGCCTTCAAACAGTTCCCCCAGAGGGAGCCCCCTGCTCTTCTGAGACCTCCCCTGAACATCCCACAGAGGAGATCCATCTTGAGGACATGTAAAAGGAGGCACATTGACTCCCCCTTGGAGTCTGTCACCAAGGGCACAGATTTCGATGAAGGGGAAAGATCCCCAGGATCATCTACTTTGGAGACATTTTACAGATCTTGAGGCAAAGAGGTGGTTGTTCAACCCAATCTCCATCCTCTGAGGAGTCTGTGTTTTTTGAGGCTTTCAGGACAGCCCATCTACATCCTGGCTGGTACCCCCGGTGGATGAGCATGTGGATTTGGTGTCCAGCCAGGCCTAGAAGGAGCCAGACTGTATCAAACTGATTCCCAAACTTCCAGACAAATTGTCCCCCCTAAGGACAGACCATATTGGACCAAGGGTATTCTAGTTTATACCATGGTTGTGGCAGCACTTACCAAAAAGGAGCTAGCCGAACAGAGCTGTACTGTCCACCTGCCAAATGGGGAGTCCACAGTGATGGACAGATTTGGTAAGTGCTTTTACGCCTTGACCACTTTCTCGCTGAGTGTTAAACTACCTGGCACATTTTACTCGATTACAGAGGGAAAGGGTGAAGGAGCTGTCAGACTGTCTGACAGAGATCATGTCAGCGAAGGACTTCAAGAAGGTCTCCCCCAAACTGACTACTCTTTCATCTTTGTCCAGGTCTTCCATTAGGCTCTTCTCCCATTCCACAGAGGGTGCCTCATGGACAGCCAGCTCAGGCATTGCTATTAGGAGGCATACCTTGATGATACTTTGTGATTTCATGGAACCTTTTAAGACGTCCTTTTCAATGCCCCATTTGATGGATCCTCTCTTTTCAGTCCATCGGTCAGAGACCCTAACCCACAGTGAGCAGGAAGGGAAGACCTCATCTGCCATGTGGTCAAGTTCTCATCTCCTCAGTGCACCTTTTCTAGAACCCAGTGCAGTGGAAGGAAAACCTGATTCTGAAAATCTCGGGGTCTTCCTAGGATCAATTTTGGGGATCCCTCCTCCAGAGGCAGAAGAGGTTTCAATGGGAGGTGCCACCCCAGGGCAGAGGGGGTCTGCAGAATCAGGGCTTCAGGTAATCTTTCTCTGGCAGACCCTATCAGTGCTTCTGAAAGAGTGCCCAACTGCTCATCTCTGGAAGCAGTTGATCATTTTTCTGTGCATCCTACTGCCTGAATTGATGTAACACAGAACAAATGGGTGCTAAAAATTATATGCAGAGGCTATTTTATTCTCTTTCTCCTTCCTCCTCCAGAGAGGTCAGAGAGAGAGACTCCCTGACATTCCACCCAGTCAGAGGGAGGTTTGCAGTAGCAGAAATTCTAAATCTGCTGCAAAAAAGGGTCATCCAAGAAGTCTCAGTGAAACAGAGGATTCAGAACTTACTCTCACTTCTTTTTAGTGCCAAAGAAAACCGGGGACCTGCAATCCATTTTGGATCAAAGCAAACAAAACTTGCCCATAAAGAAGGCAAAGTTCTGAATGGTGACAGTTCAGTCCATTCTACTGATGCTGCAGAAGGATGATTGGATGTGCTCAGTGGGCTTAAAGGATGTGTACTATCACATCAAAATAGACAGACACTCCAGAAGTCATCTGCACTTCCAGCTGGGAACCAGTCATTTTTAATTCAGAGCTCTGCTCTGTGGACTCACCACAGGTCCCAGAGCGTTTACCAAATGCATGGCAGTAGTCGCATCTCGCCTGAGACTGCAAGGATTATGGGTGTTTCCATTTCTGGACTGGCTCTTCACTGCCCCAACTACTCCAGACTAGGGATCTCTTCAACCTTCCCAGTCACCTGGGTATCACCATAAACCTGACAAAGTCAAACCCATCACCGGTTCAGAGTTTAGAATTTATTGGAGCTACCTTGGACACAGTGAAACAGATTGCATCTCTATCCACTCTTCGTGCTCAGACTTTGAGAGACCATGTCCGAGCAGTCATAAACCGACCTTCTCCACCAGCAAGCTTTCAGATCTATGAATTAATTTTTCACTAGATGGGAATTAATACTCCAAAAGAACAAATTTATAGTAGTTTATAACATTTTATATAACTTACTTTTTGCCATGTAAATTGATTTCTTGCAGTATTTGTAATTTCTGGCCAGTTTCATGCTAATTTCCAAGACTGATGTCCATTTAGAAGTGCACATAAAGTATGTTTGCATTAATATATAACTCATGCAAAGTCATGTATGCTATAGTAAAACGTATAATGCTTCATTTCTTTAAGGTTTTAAAAACAGCAAAAAGGAACAAGTAAAAGTCCATAAAATGTTCAGTTATGGCAGGAACTCCAAGGCATGAAATGAACTGTAGAAAACTCTACTTTATTCACAAAAGAGATACAAATGAAAACAAGTTTTAGCGCTTTCATCTCAGAGTGAGACTTCATCAGAAACGATGAACAAAACCAAAGTGACATTTATATATCAAGTACAATTAAGTAATCAGTGATGTCATCCTGTCGTTCACTGAATTAAAACTTTTAAAAATATATATATATATAAGCCTGGTTCCAAAATAGAGTGAAAAACTAACATGTTTTAAATACATGTTAAAAATCAAACCACTTAACATATAACTTTCAAAAAACTCATAAAACTCAAGAAATATATATATGCTCCACTACCCTTGATCCCAAAGTTGTCTGAAGTTTTTGGTAGTCTTCATTGCTCCCTATTGGCCTCATCAGATTTGGTTCCTCTTCCTCTGGTCTTACCTGAAATATCCTCCATGGATACTGGAACCCAAACAGGACCTCCTGCTTCACCTGAGAGCAGGTTTTCACCTCAGTCTGATATCACTTAAATTGACTGCTTGGTTTCTCCACTTCCAGTGATTGTTCGAAGGTCCAGGGTTGCTTCTGCCCTCGAAGACATTATTTTAACCTCCCAGAAACCTGCTACCAAGAAAGTCTTTCGGAGTAAATGGAACAGATTTGTTTTCTGGGCCACTAAAGAGAACATTGACCTTTTTCTGCTCCGATTTCTCAGCTATCTTTCTCTTCCTTGTGTCTCTTTTGAAAGAAGGAGCCAGCTTCTCTACAGTCAAACTTCATTTGACAAATATCTCTAATTTTCATTCTGGCAATGTTTTCGATTCCCCGTCAACTTCCGAACTGTGCAAGGATTTCTTGAAAGCGATCTTCCTCCTCAGGCCTCCAGTCAAGGATCCCTCCCTGCCATGGGATCTCACTTTGGTCTTGCAAGGCTTAACTCAAAAACTTTTTGAACCAGTCTGTGATTGTGACTTAAAATTTCTTTCTTGGAAGACTATCTTTCTCACTGCCATCACCTCAGCAAAGTGAATCTCTGAGATTCGGGCCTCATCTTCTAAGCCTCCTTGGAAAACACAAAATCCAAAAGGCTCCAAAACCAAAAGAAATCCAAGGCAGAAGATCGGGAGCAGCAACTGTTTTATTTGGTAAACTGATTAAAACCAAAACAAATAAATTGCATATATATTAAGCGCTTTCATCCCTTATCAGGACTTCATCAGATATTCTACTTCCACTAGCTCACTCAAATACTGCACTTGGAAAACAATTCTGGAGGCCTTTACCTCTGCCAGGTGGGTCTCAGAGTTACAAGCCCTTATGGCTCCTCCCCCTTCTTGTCTTTCCATAAAGACTGAGTATCTCTGTGGACCAATCCCTCATTCATGCCAAAGGTTGTCAATGAATTGCCCCTAAACCAGGCAATTCACCTACCAGCTTTCTTTCCCTCGCCACAGAACAATAGTGAGAGGATCCTGCACACACTCTGGATGTACACAGCTCAGGTTCTCCTTACACAAGACCAAACCCTTCAGGGAAAACAGACCAGCTATTTGCGTCTTTCCATCCCAGGGCTGTGGGATTGCCTTTGTCTAAACAGACCATCTCAAACTGGAAATCCAAAGCTATTGCCTTTTGCTACACCCAACATGGTAAGGTTCGCTCTGGCTCCCTCAGGGGTTTGGATACCAACTCTATCCTAGAAGCCGCTACTTGGACTTGTCCACACCTTCACCAAACACTATAAGCTGGACTGCATCTGTAAATCCAGAGCAGGGTTTGCCAGGATCATTTTCCATGGCTTCCTTGAAAATTCCTCTGTCACTTCTTCCACACTTTCTTCATGCGTTTTTGTAATCTCCCTTAAGTCAGGAATACTGCAACAGAAGAATAGGACATAGACTAATTGTGTAAGAACTTATCATAAAGATAGACATCCTTCTCTTCGCTGTTGCAGTATTCTAACCCTCCCTCCTTTCCCCCACTTCTTGCCTTTCTTGGATTCACAGGTCTTCATTCCCTTAGACTATCTCTGTGCCTGGGGCTTCAGTTCTGAGGGTGGTGCACTTGTACATCTCTTTTATGGCTGACATCTGCTGTCGACCAGAGTCGGACATACCCACACACCTTAGGAGGTAAAAGACTTTTGTATACTGGCCGACAGGATGTCGCCTTGGCGGGCAAATCCCTTAAGTCAGGAATACTGCAGCAAAGAAGAGGACATCTGCCATTATAGTAAGTTCGTACACAACTAATCTTTCTTGTATGTGATAAAGTTATTAAAGTAAACATATGCCTTTTTTTTCTCTTTCTACTTCTTTGGTACTTAGGACTGTGCAGTGTTGCAGCGGTAGCATTGTCGCCTCACACCAAGAGGTTCTCTGGTTTGATTCTCGGCTGGTGTGCATTCTGTGCAGAGTTACATGTCCTCCCTGCATTTGTGTGGGTTTTCTCCGGGTACTCTGGTTTCCTCCCACATTACAAAGATATGCATCTGGAGCGTTTCTCCCCAGGCGTCCACTGAGAATTGGCTTAATTCCAAGTTGGACTTTTCTGGTAAACAGATGATGTGAAGTTGTTCTATCTTGCCGTTCATTCTTACGGATGGGTTCAGAGCCGATCCTCGGCTCCTAGTCCGCTTACTACAAAGCTCGAGGTCTTCAGACAGCTTGAAGCCAAGTCCCTATCCCATGATGCACCTACAGTTACCTCAGATCTAGTTTGCCGCTGCAGTAGATGGGAGGTTCCTCGCATAGCTCGGGCCAGTACAAATCTTTTTTCTTCAAAATATTTACAAAACCTTTTTGATATATCTCTATTTAGTATTAACTTAGCTCTTATAGCTTATTGTGTAGATCCCTTCCCTTGGTGTGCCTTTTTTCTTATCTAGTATTAGCTGTCTTGGCCTCGTTTTGTTTTAGGCCTTGTTAAATCATTACTGTAGTTTAAATAGTAGTTGTGTGTTTTTGAATACTGACTTCTGTCACTGCTTTTGAATATATTTAGATGTATAGACAGACTGTTTAGATAAATTGTGTGTGTGTGTGTGTGATTATTAGTATTTTAGCCCATAGTTTTAAAGGGCTTGTTTGATAGTTTTTTTGTGTGTGTCTTGTTCAGTACAGTACCCTCTTTTGAGATTGTGTGTTCTAGTATGGCTGACCAGTATAAGGATAAACACCCTAAATCAGGGTTTAAGAAATGTCCTAAATGTGGACAGAAAATGTCTGTCACTGACAGTCATGTCAGTTGTGTATACTGTTTAGGAGCATTGCACCTTCAGGAAAGCTGCTCCATCTGTCATCCTTTCTCTTCTAGGGCTCTTCAGGAGAGGAAGAGGAAGCTAATTGACAGAGGTTTAGTCAAACCATCTTTTCAAGAAACTTTGAGCAACCAGGACAGGTCTAGCAAATTCTCAGTCTTCTAAGGCTTCTACTTCTTCTGAGGTAAAAAAACCTTTGTCAGTTCCACAGCCCTCGGAGCAGACTGTCTTGTCCTTTCCGAGCCGGTTCTGGAACTGGTATCCGAAGTGCATAAATCTCCACTCCTGCAATCGGTACCTCCTCCTATCCGCTCATCTCAGTCTTCGATAAGCCTTTCCGATTTGGATGTGGATCATGTGGTGCAGAAGCTTTTACAGGCACCGGCCTTTGCTAAATTTTTATCAGCTCCGATCCAAATGGCATTGGAACTGAAGACCCTTTTACCATCTACTGCCTTTGCTCCTTCGAGCCATACCGGCCCTTCGGTCACGAAAATATTCCACCCGCAGGAACAATTCCGGGCAGAGATAGGCAATGTAATTAATCATGGTAGTACTATTCGGTCAAATTTTGACAATTGTTGTTTTACAGCATATGATGCAAGTTTTATTGTTACTGACTGTGGGACACACAATACGAATGTTCTTTATGGTTCTATTCATGATGTTCATGTGAATGATTTTAGTGAGTTTGATATTACAGTAGGTTGCCATGATTTTGACAACCATTTTAAATGTTCTATTATTTCAGATGGTGGTTTTAATATTTTTAATTTTACTGATAAGAAATTTAGTCATGATTTTATTCAACTTTTTAAAAAAGGTTTTACCTTTGTTCCTACCTTTAAACATGACATTGGTCAGGTTTTAATTAATTTAAAGCTATATTGTAGACTGCTGAATTTGAAGATGTTTTTTCATAATAATATTGAGAACATTGCTACAAATACACAATTAAAACTTAAACATAGTAGCACATTTATATCACCTCAAAATCCTACTATATCTATCTTTGAGAGACTTTGTGAAACACAAATTAGAAGGAATCTAAGTAACAATTTACTTGTTACATGGAATCATACTGAATCAGAAAAATTCTGTATTAATGAATTAACTACAAAGTACAGTTTTGTACCTACCATAAATGTAGATGTCCGAGAGGTATGCATCTGCAGTCCTAACAAAAGGGTTGTCCTGCCTCAGGCAGCCCTTCGGTCGGCCGGATTCCAAAGTCTGGGTCTGTCCTCGGCTGATGTCGCACTTCACCCGACGTCATAGCTGCTGTTTATTGGGTATAAAGGCATCAGCCGACGCCTTCTTCCTCAGTGTTTCTTGCCCCAGATGCCAGGTGCCCTCTAGGAAGGCTAAATTTGGATAATGCAAATGGTTCCAAACAGTAGAGAGCAAACAAAATAAGCATGTATATACATATATACAAACAAATACACCATAATAGATTCCCCCAGCCAGCTATAAGATGGGCAAATACCCTAGGAGTACCACAGAGGGGAAGGAGGGTGGGTAATCCTGACTGCAGATGCATACCTCTCGGACATCTACATTTATGGTAGGTACAAAACTGTACTATGTCCTTCAAGGATGCATCTGCAGTCCTAACAAATGGGTAGAATACCATAGCCAAACTGGGGGTGGAGGCACTAAGATGCTTATGGTGTAGCTGAGATCCCTTGCAAAACAGCAGTTGCAAAACCTGCTCGGGATCTGGAGTATAAAGGTAGATTATAATGCTTGGCAAATGTATGCACGGAGCTCCAAGTAGCAGCTTCTAAAATGTCTTTGGTAGCCACTCCTCATAGGAAAGCTGTAGTAGTGGCTGTAACTCTTGTGGAGTGAGGTCTGATGTTTTCTGGAGTTGTCTTTCCATGAAATGAGTAACAAAATCTAATGCAATTTCCTATCCATTTTGAGATTGTCTGTTTTGAAATTGCTTTTCCTTCCATTCCTGTTGCATACGCTACCAGAAGCTGGTCAGTCTTTCTGTTGGTTTTGGTTCTGTCCAGATAATAGCGCAATTGCCTGTGCACATCCAATGTATGTAATAGTCTTTCCCCCCGTTCTGTGGGTTGGGGAAGAATGTTGGCAGGTGGATTGATTGGTTCAATGATACCCTGGAGACCACTTTTGGCATAAAAGTAGGATTAGTTCTCAAGGACACTCTATCCTGATGGAAGTTAAGGAAGGGCTGTACTGCCATTAATGCCTGTAGTTCAGAAACCCTTCTTGCTGAAGTGATTGCAAGCAGGAAAGCAGTTTTCCAAGATAAGAACTGTAATTCTGCTGTTGCTGCTGGTTCGAAAGGGGGAAGTGTTAACTCTTCCAGCACAAAGTTAAGGTCCCATGTAGGCAAAGGTGGCTTCCTTGGAGGCTTTACATTTTTAATTCCTCTCAGAAACTGCCTGAGTAGAGGATGAGAGAAGACTGGAGGATCCATGTTGTATTCTGCTGAAATTGCTGATGCATGAATCTTAATGGAGGAGTAAGACAGGCCATTGTGGAAAAGTTCTGCTAAGTATTCCAGGATGTTATCTATGTTTGCTAATGATACATTTTCTCCTTTTGCTGTACTCCAAATGAGGTATCTTTTCCATTTAGCTGAATAAGTCTTCCTTGTGGAGGGTCTACGAGCCTCCAGGATAATGTCTTTAATCTTCTGAGATAAGTCTGGGTTATTTTGCTTTATGTAATATTCCAAGCAGCTAGCTGCAGTGTTTTCAAGTTTGGATGTAGGATTTTGTAGTTGTTCTGTGTTAGCAGTAAAGGAACCAGAGGTAGAGGCCATGCGTGTGTCCGAGACATACTCCTCAGTAGCGGGTACCAATGCTGCCGCGGCCAGTCTGGAGCTATCAGGATGATCCTTGGGTGATCTTCTTTGATCTTCAGTAGCACTTTGTGCATCAAAGAAAGAGGTGGGAATGCATATGCTGTCAGGTTTTCCCAACTGAAGGATAGGGAGTCCACCTTCCAAGCAAGAGGGTGGTATGTCCTTGTGCAGAATTTCCTCAATTGGTGGTTGTGTGGGGATGCGAACAGGTCTATTTCTGGTAGTCCCCATTTCTTTGTAATGGTTTTGAAGATGTCTGGATGCAGCATCCATTCGTGGGCATCCGTGGTAGTTCTGCTTAAGGTGTCTGCTAGTGCATTTTCTTTTCCTGGCACAAATTTGGCCTGGAGTTGAATGTTGTGGTTCAGGGCCACATTCCACAGGTCCATTGCCATCCGGCATAGGGGATATGAGTGTGTGCCTCCCTGTTTGTTGATATACCACATGACTGTGGTGTTGTCCGTCCTTATCAGTAAATGACCTTGTTGAAGAAAAGGTCTGAATGTCTGAAGTGCCTGTTTCACTGCCAGCATCTCTTTTTGATTGATATGCAGGCTCAGCTGGTCTTGTGTCCATAGGCCTTGTATACACTTGTCCACCATGTGTGCCCCCCAGCCTAGGTCTGAGGCATCCGTGGTGATAGTCTGGCTTGGGAGAGGTTTGTGGAAGGGCAGACCTCTGTTCAGCTGACAGGCCTGGGCCCACCACTGGAATTCTTGTTTCAGGCATGGAATTATTGGAATCTGGGCTTCTAGACTGTGCTTGTGTTGAGACCATAAATTCCTTAGGTACCATTGCAACTTCCTCATATGTAGCCTGGCATGTGGAATCAATATTATGCAGGATGCCATGTATCCGAGGGCTTGCAGGACTTTCCTTGCTGAAAGCTGGTTCTGCATTGTTAATGCCATGAAATAGAATGGTAGTTGCTTTTGCTTTTCTGCTGTGAGAAATGACATTTGCTTTGTTGTGTCTAGTTCAGCAACCAAGAATGTTATCCTTTGGGATGGTACCAGCCTTGACTTTTTCATGTTGACTGTGTATCCCAGGGCTTGCAGTAGTTGTATAACCTTTTCCAAATCTTTTGTTAATTTGGTCTTGTCCGCTTGTATCAGGCAGTCGTCCAGGTATGGGTAAATTTGAATTCCCTGAAGCCTGCAATGAGCAATTACTGATGCCAGGCATTTCATGAATACTCTGGGCGCAGTAGATAAGCCAAAGGGCAATGCTGAGAATTGATAATGCTCTGATCCTGCAAGAAATCTGAGGAATCTTCTGCAATCTGGTCGTATAGGGACGTGCAGGTATGCCTCCTTGAGATCTAGAGTCACCAGCCAAGACTCCTTGCCCAGCATGGGAAGAAGTTGCTGTAGGGTCAGCATTTTGAATTTTGGAACAATGAGATATGTGTTCAGAGCGGACAGGTCGAGAATAGGTCTCCATTGGTTTTCTTTTTTTGGAACCAGGAATAGTCTGGAGTAAAATCCTTGCCCTTGTTCCATAGACAGTACCTTTTCTATAGCTCTCATCCTTAGCAGGTGGTTGATTTGTTGTAGAGCATTTGTTTTTTGGTTTGGTGGTAGGTTTGGCATTCCTCTCTTTTTTGGTAGCGTGTGGAAGTGAAACCTGTAGCCTTTGTCTATTGTCTGTAAAATCCATTTGTCTCCTGTAATGTGATGCCAGTTTAGGGAAAATAAGGCAAGCTTTCCGCCTAAGGGTGCTTGCAGTTGTTCCCTGGTAGGCGGTATCAGAGTCAAGTCATTGTGTCTGTCCTGCTGGAGTGGTCGTAGCTGGATCTGTGGCAGTACCTCTCTGGTTGTTGGGCTGCCACTGATGTCCCCTGTAGGCACCTCTGGATTGACCTCTGCCTCTTGGGCTCCTATTTCTGCCTCTCTGTACTCTGGAGGTATCTGGAAAGGACCAATTCTTCGAAGGCCAGTTTCTGCTAAACCTCGGAGGCTGGACCTGTAAGAAATCCTTGACTGTTTGGACAGATTTTGCTTTTTCTTCCACCTTTTTTAGCACTTGCTGTGCAGGGGAACCAAACAAACTTTGTTTCTCCATGGGAGCATCTAGAAGTTTTGACTTTACATGGTCTGGTAGGGATTGCTCTTTTAACCAGGCATGCCTTCTAATCACTGTTCCAGTCATAGCTGATCTAAAGGAAGCCTCCAGTGCATCATAGCCGCATTTTAAGGAATGATTACTGACCTGCTGAGTGTTATGTACCAAATCCTGAAGGGACTTATGGTCTATAGGTTCAGGAGAGGATAGTTTTTTATTTAGCTGGTCTAACAAAAATTCCTGATACTGAATCATGTGGAATTGACAGTTTAAGGCCCTAGCCGAAAGAGTAGCAGAAGTATAAACTTTTTTACCCCATCTCTCTAATGCTCTAGACTCTCTCTCAGAGGGGAGGGGGTTTTTGGCAGAGGCAGCTGCTACAGCTTTGGGGCCCTGTGAAATGGTTTCAGGATCTGCAATAGGAGCCTTATATAAGTGAAAGTGTGTGTCCGGGACCCTGTAATATCTGTCGGGTTTGGCAGGGGCCGGTGGAATAGAATCAGGGGCAGTACAAGCATCATTATAAGCATCATCAACAACTGTGAGTACTGGAGGAATGGCTAAAGGCCTATGCTGTGGTAAATGTAAAAAGGTCCTAAGCCTTTTCCTTGAATCTGAAAAATCCTGGTCCTGCCATTGAAAATGCTCTCTCATAGCATGTAAAGTTTCCCCAAAAGAAAATTCCTCTGGCGGAGAGGCAGAAGGAATGGAGTCTTTTGCATCGGAATCCTCATAAGGAGAATATGGGCCTTCTGGAGGACCTGTGTTGTCTGAATCGTCCGAGGAGTAGTCTGTAGAAACAGGATCCAGGGGCTCTGCTCTAGGCCTCTTCTCTGGAGGGGGTTGAGAGGCCCTGTCTGGGTGAGGTTGGGAACCCCTGATCAAAGAAATGAGATCCTCAGCCAAGCTGAGCATTTGGGAACTGGAGGTAGGCCTGTGTGAGGGGGTTTTAGCAGGCAAGGCCTTAGAAGCTTTAGCTGCTTTAGCCCTAGAAAAAGCCTTGATAGACACAGATGCAGGGGGCCTAGCAGCTCCACGTGCAGGAGTAGATATGTCTAAAGGAATAGTATCAGATAAATCCTGGGAGCCTGCTACAGCAGGGGTAAGTTCAGTAGCGGATTCAGCCATGCTGTGTGAGGCCTCGGCTATAGGAGGCAAGCTTTCGGCCGAAGGAAGAACCGAGGGCTCGGTTTCGGCTGAAACTGAGACACTCGCGGTTGGCTTAACCGTGGTTTCGGCCGAAACCGCGGACCGCGAGTGTCGGTCCTTTTCCTTACGCTTTTTAGCTAATTGTGAAGTCGGAGTCTCCGACGGCATTTTGTAAGCAAAAGCGGGACCAAAAAACTCCTCTGCAAACTCCGACCGACGTCTAAGTGTCCGTCGGTTGAAGGAAGCACAGGCTAGACAAGCTGATACGTCGTGGTCTGGGCCTAAGCAAGGAAGGCAGTAAGAGTGGAAATCCTTATGAGGTATTTGTTTCCCACAAGTTAAACAATTATTTACTTTTTCTGACATCGGCTGAGGCAAGAAAGAGTCCCCAGCGGGGTACTTAGCTTTTTAGAAGTCTTCGGTAGTAGTAATCTCTGGATCTGACCGACTGGCACTTGCGAACAGCTTCTGCTTCGGGCACCGCGCCGCAAGAAAGACTGGGGAAGATGGCGTCGGCTGATGCCTTTATACCCAATAAACAGCAGCTATGACATCGGGTGAAGTGCGACATCAGCCGAGGCCAGACCCAGACTTTGGAATCCGGCCGACTGAAGGGCTGCCTGAGGCAGGACAACCCTTTTGTTAGGACTGCAGATGCATCCTTGAAGGACATCTGATAGTTATAGGGTCATGAAACCAGACAAGGGTGGTGGGGTAGTCATCATGACTAATACTGATTATTATAACAAAATGACAACTATGTTAAATGATAATTTCACTTATGATAAAGTTACAAGATTTGAAATGACAAGAGCCTATATCAAAATTGATTGGCTACTATATGAATTTCTCATGGATGGTGCTATTAGTAAGGATGAATATTCTTATTTGTTTGTGGAGTTTCCTATGATGCCCTCTATTTTTGGTATTCCAAAAATACACAAGGATCCCAATAATCCACCTTTTAGACCAATAGTATCAGCCAAAGGGTCTAAAACGAAAAGTATAGCATCCTTCATAGATTTTCACTGTAAGACTACTCTTACTAAGTTGCCTTATATTTTGAAGGATTCATGGCATTGCCTTGACATAGTCCGGCAGCAAATTACCAAAATAGACTCCATTTCTGTTATGGCCACCATTGATGTTATAAATCTTTTTACAGTCATACCCCATCAACAAGGTTTAGAAATGTTTGAAGCTAGTTTAGTTAATTTTAGTGACATGAATACTGCTAAATGTAAACTTATGAGAGAATTGATGGAGATAGTATTAGAAAATAACTTTATGATTATGCAAGGCGAAATTTATAGACAAAAAACAGGTGTTGCCATGGGTGCAAGATGTGCACCCATATATGCTAATCTTGTTTTAGCCGAATGGGAGAAGCGGTTTGTTTTTACATCTTCCTATTGGTCTAAGATAGCTCTTTATTTAAGATTTTTGGATGATGTTCTTATTTTTTGGACAGGTGAAAGGGCTGAATTTGATGATTTTGTACAATTCTTAGGAAGCACAACTGATTTTCTTCATTTTACTAGTCAAACTTTTCAAAATAGTTGCCCTTATCTCGATATCATTTTTCTTTGTTACAATAATGAAATACATTCTAATATTTATAGGAAGAAAACGTTTTCAAATTCTTTTTTACACTTCAATAGCTGCCATCCCTATTATCAAAAAAAGAATCTAATTAAGGGACAAATGGTTAGGCTATCTAGATTAGTTAGTGATGACACGGCCTTTGAATTTGAAATTGATAAATTATCGGATATGTTTTTGGACAGAGGGTATCCTAATGATGTTCATTGTGCATACAGCTGCAGTAATCACAGATGGGTTTTCTGCCGTCAGGCGGGTCCTCGGTCGGCCGAATTCCAAAGTCTAGGTCCGGCGTCGGTTGTCGTCGCTCTCTTTCCTGATGTCAGTGCGACAGGGGTATATAAGACACAGCTGACGCCATATTCTTCAGTCTTTTTTGCTGCGCTGTGCCCAAAGCAGAAGCAGTTCGCAAGTGCCGGTCGGCCAGCTCCTGAATTTACGAAAAATTGGAAACCGAAGTCTTCATTAAAGCTAAGTACCCGTTGAAACTTTTCTTGCCTCAGACCGATGTCAGAAAAAGTTAACAATTGTATTTCTTGTGGGAAGCAAATACCGCATAAGGATTTCCATTCCCTCTGCATACCTTGTCTAGGCCCAGACCACAACGTCTCGGGCTGTCGCTTTTGCGCTACTTTCAATAAACGCACTATTAAGCGTCGGGCGGAGTTCGCCCAACACTTTTTTGGTAAAGCCTTTGATTATAAAATGTCGTTGGAGACTCCGACTACCGTTTTGTCCAAAAGATGCAAGGACAAGGACTGACACGCGAGGTCCGCGGTCCCCACCGACACCATGCCAAAACCGGCTACACGTGGTCCGGTTCTCAGCGAGACGCCTATGCAGTCCCTGACTACCGATGACACTTCTTTGGCGGTGTCTTCTGTAACCGAGACCGCAGGTACCCATACCCAGACTATAACCACCAAAGCCACTGTGAGCTTGGAGCCTCCTAATGTGGACAGGTCCACTTCCACCCAGGGGGTCTTTAGACCCTCATCTTCCTTTTCCATTAAGGCCTTTACTAAGTCCAAATTGGACAGGCATCCCAAGAGGCCTGTTGCACAGGGCCCATCTCCAGGCCCCATGCCTAAAAAGCAGATGCTTAAAATGGCTGAGGATTTAATTAATCTTATCAGGGGTTCCCAACCCCCTCCAGACAAGAGACCCAGAGTGGAGGAAGATTCGCCCTCTTCTGATCAGGGCTCCATTTTTTCAGATCATTCTGATGTAGAGGAACACTCCTACTCCCCTTATGAAGATTCTGATGCAGAGCAGTCCATTCCTTCTGTATCTCCTCCTGAGGATTTTTCTTTTGGGGTAACCTTGCACACCTTGAGGGAACACTTCCATTGGGAAGGCCAAGACTTTTCTGATTCCAAGAAAAGACTTGGGGAATTTCTTTTGTTACCCCAGCACAGACCTCTGGCGATACCTCCCGTCTTGGACATACTTGATGATGTTTACTCGGAGGCTTGCCTAAATCCAGATTCCCTGCCTCCTGCCCAGTCGAGCCTGATAGGTACTACAGAGTTTCTACCTCTCACCAATTTCTTTACAAAAGCCATAATGCTGACCCTGAAACCATTTCTCAAGGCCCCAAGGGAATGAAGGCCTCTACTGCTAAGAATCTACTACCTTCCGAAAGAGAGTCTAGATCCTTAGAAAGGTGGGGGAAAAAGGTATATACCTCGGCCACCCTAGCCATGAGGGCCTTAAATTGTCAGTTCCATATGCTTAAATATCAGCAGTTTCTGTTATCACGATTAAGAAATAAAATTTCTCAACCTGAACAACCAGATTTGAAGGAGTTGCAGGATATGATGCATAGTGCAGAACAAGTGGGTAAACACACCTTAGAATGTGGCTATGATGCCCTAGAGGCCTCAAGTAGAGCTGCTGTTACAGGATCAGTCATTCGTAGACATGCATGGCTTAGGGAACAAATCTTGCCTGATCATGTGAAAGCTAAACTACTAGATGCTCCTTTACAAAAGGATGTGCTATTTGGTACTAATGCTGAGGAGATACTACGGAAAATGGAAGAAAAAGCCAAATCTATGCAAACTGTCAAAGCTTTTCTACAGGTTCAACCACCACGTTTTAGCAGAAATTGGCCTTCAAAAAACTGGTTCTTTCCAGCCATGGACAAACCCCAAAGAGGTAGATACAGGCGCACAAGGGGCAGAGGACAATCACAAGGATCATATAGAGGCAGGCAATGGCAAACTCCAGCACCAAGAGGTGGCGAAGACAGTGCACAACAATACAGGAAACAAACCCAATGACTTCCTCCTTTCCATACCAAGCAAATCTCAGCTGGCAGCACCCTTGGGAGGAAAGCTGGCATTATTTTCAAGAAATTGGCATATTGTCACAACAGACAAATGGATCTTGGACGTTATAAACAGAGGCTACAGATTTCATTTTCACACTCTTCCAAAAATGAGAGGCATGCCAAACCTGCCACACAATCAAAGGGCAGAGGCACAACTACAAATTTCAAAGCTCATAGACATGAAAGCTATTCAAGAGGTACCTACTCATGAACAAGGTCAAGGTTTTTATTCCAGGCTATTTCTGGTACCAAGGAAAGGAACCGACTGGAGACCCATTTTGGACTTATCCATCCTAAACACATACTTACTCGTACCAAAATTCAAGATGCTCACATTACAGCAGCTTCTTCCCATGCTGGGCAAGGAGTTTTGGCTGGTAACATTGGACCTCAAGGAGGCATACCTGCATGTCCCAATCAGACAAAGCTGCAGAAGATACCTCAGATTTTTTGCAGGTTCAATCCACTATCAATTCTCTGCATTGCCCTTTGGCTTATCTACTGCGCCCAGAGTATTCATGAAATGCCTGGCATCAGTAATTGCCTACTGCAGACTTCAAGGGATACAAATTTACCCTTACTTGGACGACTGCCTGATCCAAGCGGACAGCAAGCACATACTTCTGGAGCATCTGCCTTATGCAACACGGTTACTGAATTCTCTGGGATACACAATCAACAAAGAGAAATCCAGGCTAACACCATCTCAGAAAATAACTTTCCTGGGTGCCAACTTGGACACAAACACCCAGATGGCCTATCTTACACCAGAAAAACAGGGGCAACTAACTCAGTACTTCAGAATACTAGCAAATTGTACCAGGCTTACTGCAAGGAAAATCCTGCAGGCTCTGAGCTTCATGGCATCTTGCATTCTTTTAATCCCATGTGCAAAGTTGCATATGAGGAAACTTCAATGGTGCCTAAAAAACCTATGGTCTCAACACAGCCACAGTTTGGAAACAATAATACCAATAATTCCATGTTTGCAAAAGGAATTTCTACGGTGGGCCCAAGCATGTCAAACAAACACAGGTCTCCCATTCTGCAAGCCTCAAGCAAATCAAGTCATCACAACAGACACCTCAGATTATGCCTGGGGGGCGCACATGACAGACAGGTGCATTCAGGGCACATGGTCCAAAAAGGAAAAGCACCTTCATATCAATCAAAAAGAAATGCTAGCAGTGATAAATGCAATTACAGCTTTCAAGGACCTCCTGCATCCAGGACAATTATTGATAAGAACAGACAACACCACAGTAATGTGGTACATAAACAAACAAGGAGGAACACATTCATACCCCCTGTGCAGACTAGCCATGACACTTTGGAACTTGGCTCTGGAATGGCAAATCGAACTTCAAGCACAGTACTTGCCAGGTTTGGAAAACACACTGGCAGACAATCTAAGAAGAAATATGACAGATCCACACGAATGGAAGTTGCATCCTCAAGTGTTTACAGAGATAATCCAAGCGTGGGGGAGGCCAGACATAGATCTCTTCACCTCCCACAGGAATCATCAATTGGAAAAGTTTTGTTCAAGGACCTTTCACCCAAAGGCCTGGAGAGTGGGCGCCCTTTCATTCAGTTGGACAGCATGGACAGTTTACGCTTTCCCACCTCTGCCTCTTCTGCCCAAGGTGCTCTTGAAAGCAAGAGCAGACAGACCGAAGATGATACTGATTGCTCCAGACTGGCCAAGCCAACACTGGTACCCACTCCTGAGGAGCCTAACACATACTCCTGTGTAACAACAAGGAGACGCTGTTGCCCAAAGGTCTGCTCCAAAAACCAAATCCAAATACGCTAGATACAAACTGGAACGGACCACCACAATAAATGGATAAAACAAAGTATTCTTTAATCGGACAAGCGCTTTCGCGTGTAAAACACGCTTCTTCAGATCCTTTACACAAAACAATCTAAAAGACAGTGCTTATATACTCTAATTTAAACACACCTCTCTAATAAAGAGTGTTCAACTAATTAAACAATTAGGCAATCTGTCTATGCATAAACCATCTGTTTTCAGTGATTAACATCATTAAAACATCATATTAAAACAATTGAAGCTTAAATAAAACATGAACGTAAATCCAAGAACAAAAAAGAACAAATAAAACATGATATCAGAAAATGATATCAAAAAATGTGCCATGAGCATAAAACACGAACAAACATAGTAACGCAAACAGATCCTAAGTCACATTGCATAAGACTGTTGATTTTGTTCCTAAACCTCTTAACCGGGATCTCATCTCTCAGTCATTTGAAGTGTATGTGAATATGCAAGTAATATGCAAAAATAAGAAAAAATAAGAAAAATATGAAAAAATATAAACAGAAAAATAACATGACTCATATTCCTTAGCAGTTCACGTGAACTGGACTTAAAACACTAAACACATCCATGTCTGAAAACTGCGAAAAGCTAAATGCTAGTGTATGTCATGACGACCTCGTACTTGTGTCAAGACTGCTGTCTTGCTAAGACAAATACCCTAGTTTTACACTAGCAAAATCAAGTCGTCATTCAATCGTGATGATGAAATATAAGGGCAGGCTGTTGATGCCTAGCTAAAGAACGTCTGCATAACACTTCTTAAAAATACGCATCATGCTCAGCAACCACAAATAAAGCTCTATAATAAACGTAAGAATCAAACTATCAATGGACACACAAACTAAAACAGTAATATTAAAACTTGCTATCATATGAAAAGGTAAGGCGTAAGTATATTACTATAAATACATCAAGCAGAGGCTGATGAAAACCAAGCTGGCTCCCAATCTAAAAACATGTAGTACTTATCACAGCTAATCAAATGTGTCCTTATAGACTTCAAGTATAACAAACCTTAAAATCTGAATAAAGCACCTATTTGTTAAACTATTCAGACTTGAAAATATATATATCAAGTCTCAACACTGAAAATGAAGGTAAAAGTAAAACAGAAATCGGTGCTGAATTAACCGGAGCTCATGAAACTGATCAAATACATTAATAGATACAATGCTGATCAACGTGTATCAAAGGAAGTGCATAATAAGATATCATACACCAGACAAAAACCGTCTCAAATATCTCCTAAAATAAATGCATGAATCAATACTAAGTGTCAAGGCACTTAATATGTAGAAACATATCATAGAGGCATATACTAAAATTAAATGGAAATGTGAAAAGCCTATACATATTGATGTCCACTCTAAAGAATCAAAACCCACTAAAATGGTCAGGTGATATGTTGGACCTAACTGGCTAATAGGTAAAATTAAAACAAGTCTAGTTCAAACAACTACAGGCAACATTATTGAGTCTGTTGGTGGATCACTAACTTAAGTTGCTTCAAAAATCAAAATCACGTCTGACCATATGCCTATCAAAGGTGCCAACAATAGCTCAATCTCAACCGTAACACTACCCCGGATCATGAAAGGGTGTAAAGATTATTGTTAAAAATATTGTTAAAAATATATGTTATGAGCTACTAACAATATATCCTGTTGCATATCGCATTGGTGAAATATATATGGATATGCGCTAAAACTATACATATGTGAAGTTTGCTGGAATAAGGCTCCTAAATCTCAACTAAAAAACTAAAGAACTGAAACACTCTAAATCTAAGTCTATCTAAAAGACGACTGTACATAAACTACTGCTTACTTTAGTGTACGTGCCTTAAGAGGAGCCCATACTCCTCCCTGGCCCCTACCTCTAATGCCTCTTCTGCTGACTCAGCACAGCTACAAAACTCTTCACAGTCAGCTGAAAACACTCAATCTCGCTGCATGGAAAATTCCTTAACACCACAGTAGACCCTACTCCCCAAAGAGGTGCAGGATGTCATTTTGGAGGCCAGAAGGCCATCTACTAGAAAGGCTTACTCCGCAAAATGGAAACAGTTTTGCTCTTGGAATGAGAAAAAAGGCCAGGACCCTAAAAAACTGAATTTGCCTCAGGTATTACAGTATCTAGCTGAGCTGCTGAACAGTGGACTTTCATTTTCCTCCATAAAAATCCATGCCTCAGCCATTTCTGCAGAATTCAACACGGATCCACCCTTATTCTCTCACCCACTCTTAAGACAGTTCCTCAGAGGGGCTAAGAATATAATACCACCAAGTAAACAACCAGTGCCAGCCTGGGATCTTAATTACATTCTAGAAAAATTAACATTGCCTCCCTTTGAACCAGCTGCCTCAACAGATTTGCAATATTTGTCCTGGAAAACAGCTTTCCTTCTGGCCATTACCTCAGCTCGTAGGGTTTCGGAACTACAAGCCCTCATGGCTGTGCAGCCTTTTCTCATCTTCCATCAGGACAGGGTTTCCCTTCGAACCAACCCATCATTTATGCCTAAAGTGGTATCCAGGGTAGCTTTAAATCAAGCCATACACTTACCTACCTTTTACCCCAATCCTCAAAACAAAGGGGAAAGGCTGCTACACTCCTTAGACATCCATAGACAGCTACATTATTATTTGGACAGAACAAAGCCTTTCAGGAAATCAGAACAACTTTTTGTGTCCTATGCTGTAGGAGTTCAAGGGAAGCCAGTTACCAAACAGACAATTTCAAAATGGATAGGCCACTGCATACGGTTTTGTTACTCCCATCATGGAAAATCTGTCCCTACAGGCATCAGATCCCACTCCACCAGGGCCACAGCTACCTCTACAGCCTTCCTCAGAGGAGTTCCTACAAAAGATATTTTGGAGGCAGCCACTTGGAATTCTGTGCATACCTTCACAAAACACTACCACCTGCCTTTATATTCCAAAACTAGAGCAGGCTTTGCCACTGCTGTGTTGCAGGGCATTCTGCTGCTCCCAGTTCCACCTAGTGCCTACCACCCTGTGCGTAGCTTTGGGATTCTACCCATCTGTGATTGCTGCAGCTGTATGCACGATGAACATAGTACAGTTTTGTACCTACCATAAATGTAGATGTTCGAGTGCTAATACAGCTGCAGTACAGGTTTCCTTCCCCTCTTGGTAAAGGCCTAGTGGCTAACACCTCCTCATACAACCTAATTTGGGTTATCCTTCTATGGTGTATTTGCTTGCAACTACTGATTTTTGATTATATTGCATTGCTTGACTATATATATATATATATATATATATATAATTTATGTATTGCCTTCCTTCTGGGGGCACCTGACATCTGGGGCAAGAAAGACTGAAGAATATGGCGTCAGCTGTGTCTTATATACCCCTGTCGCACTGACGTCAGGAAAGAGAGCGACGACAACCGACGCCGGACCTAGACTTTGGAATTCGGCCGACCGAGGACCCGCCTGATGGCAGAAAACCCATCTGTGATTACTGCAGCTGTATTAGCACTCGAACATCTACATTTATGGTACTTTCTTATTAGTAATATTAAAAAAGAGATTTTTAATAAAAGACATTTGATGTATAAACCTATTATTAAATATGGACTAGATAATGATTTTGTGAAAGATGAGAATCCTGTGAAGTATGATACCATGATTTTAACATATAATGATACTTCATACAGTATTGTCAATATTTTACGGGAGACTTGGCTTAGTGTTTTTTCCAACAATAATGAATTGTTGCACATTCTTGGTAGCTACCCCAAAATTACATTCAGTAGAGGTAGAAATTTGAAGGAAATATACGAAATGAGTACTAATAAATATATTTTACAATGTCTAAAATGAGTAAATGTGGGACTTGTACTTGTAAGTTTATTAACAATGGTCCCTATGTAGCTGTGAATACATTTAATAGAAGCATCAGATGTCCTGGACACTGTAATTGTAATACCAAAATGATTGTGTATTTGGCTACATGTTCATCATGCCCTGCATTTTATGTGGGCAAAACCATCCGAAAGTTAAGGGAACGTATAGTTGAACACGTTAGGGATATCAAGAAACTCAAAACAACTAGTTCACTTTTTATTCACAGCTCAAGATGTATTAATTTTAAGAGATTTTTATTTTTTATTATTGACAGGATTCCTTCCAACACATACAAAGGTGGTGATGAACATAGTTTATTAGAGGCCAAGGAATGTCTTTAGCAACTGCGACTTAACGCATGTACACAACCAGGCATTAATGAACATATATCAATTTCAAGTATATTAAAATACAAATCACATTTTATATGATCAGTATTATATAATAGTCTACCTTATTTTATTTTCATGAATTATTCATATGGATATAACATATGCTTACATGATGTCCTTCAAGAATGCAACTGCAGTCATAACATATGGGTTGTCCTGCCTCAGGCAGCCCTCGGTCGGCCAGATTCCAAAGTCTGGGTCCGACGTCGGCTGATGTCGCATTTCTCTCCGACGTCAGAGCGGCAGGAGTACATAAGCATCAGCCGACGCCATCTTCTTCAGTCTTTCTTGCCGCGCGGTGCCCGAAGCAGAAGCAGTTCGCAAGTGCCGGTCGGTCAGCTCCTGTATTCTTCGATCCGAAGTCATCAAAAAAGCTAAGTACCCCATTGGGGACCTTTTCTTGCCTCAGCCAATGTCAGAAGTTACTGAAAAAGTTAATAATTGTCTTGTGGTAAACAAATACCTCATAAGGATTTCCATTCTTACTGCCTTCCTTGCCTTGGCCCAGACCACGACGTCTCGGCCTGTGCCGCCTGTGCTCGCTTCAATAAGCGCACTCTCAGGCGCCGGGCGGAGTTCGCTGAAGACTTTTTCGGCGAAAAATTCTATTACAAGATGCCGTCGGAATTACCAACATCGCAGACTCCTAAAAAACGTAAAGACCGGGACCGACATCCTCGGCCCACGTCTTCCACCGACACCATGCCAAAACCTACCACGAGTGCCCCGGTTCCCTCTGAGGCGGTTATTTCACCGCTCCGAACCGAAGACACCGCATTACCGATACCTCCGATACCGGAGTCCACACCGACGCCAGTTATTGATTTTCCTCCGGATACTGAAACCGAGGAAATGCCCGAGACCATTGCTGTGGATAAGGTCACTCCTGCATGTGGAGCTGCTAGGCCTCTCATGTCCCTTCAGATGAAGATTCTGAGGCCTCTGGCCACTCCGATAGCCAGGAAGAGCCTTTCCAGACCTACGAAGACTCAGATGTAGAGGACTCCATCCCCTCGGCCTCCCCTCCTGAGGATATTTCTTTTGGGGAAATTCTGCATTCCATGAGGGAACAGTTTAAGTGGCAAGGCCAGGAATATTCTGATTCCAGAAAGCGCCTTCGAACCTTCCTTAAAAAGCCACAACACAGGCCCTTAGCTATACCTCCTGTGCTTGATGTTTTGGATGATCTATACTCTGACTCCAGTGTTACCCCTGATACTCTCCCTCCTGCTCCTGCCAAGCCGGACAGATACTATAGAGTCCCTGAAACACATTCTCATTTCTTTAGGGCCCATGCTGTTGATTTAGAAACTATTTCACAGGGGCCGAAAGGGGTTTCAGCTACCACCTCCAAAAATCCTTTGCCTTCCAACAGGGAAGCTAGGTCATTAGAGGGATGGGGAAAGAAGGTTTACACCTCCACTACTTTATCTATGAGAGCTCTCAATTGTCTCTTTCATATGTTTCAATATCAGGATTTCCTGTTAGATGATTTACAGAAAACGTTGGCCTCTCCTGATCCTTTGATAGGAAGTCTTTGCAGAAGGCTGTACACAACTCTCAGCAAGTTAGCAATCACTTTCTTCAGTGTGGATATGATGCATTGGAAGCTTCATGTAGGGCAGCTATGACAGGGGCGGTCATTCGTAGACATGCATGGTTAAAAGATCAACCTCTACCAGATCATGTTAAGGCAAAACTTATAGATGCACCCTTGGAAAAGAACAAGCTTTTTGGTGCTAATGCTAAAGATGTATTAAAGACCATTGAGGAAAAAGCCAAGTCAGTTCAGACAGTCAAAGATTTCCTCCAGGTTCAGCCACCCAGATTCAGCAGGAATTGGCCTTCAAAAAACTGGTCCTTTCCTAATCCTGAAAGATTTCAAAGGGGCAAAAACAGGCGTGGCCGAGGAAGAGGACAATACAGAGGTTCCTACAGGGGATGACAATGGCAACCAGCAAACCAAAGAAGTGACACAGGGGCTTCTCCTGCCCCACAGGGACAATCCCAATGACTTTCCTCTACTTCCACTAACCAAAGAGCAAACAGAAGCTCCCTTGGGCGGAAAATTATATCTGTTTTCAGACAATTGGCACAGATTGACAAAGGACAAATGGATTTTGGACATTATAGACCAAGGCTACAGGTTCCACTTTCATACCTTACCAAGGAAACAAGGCATGCCAAACCTACCGCAAAACCAGAGGGCAGAGGCTTTCAAGCAAATTGCTCTGCTTGCTCAGATCAATGCAATAGAAAAAGTTCCACAACAAGAACAAGGCCAGGGGTTCTACTCAAGACTGTTCCTTGTTCTAAGAAAAGAAACACAATGGAGACCAATACTGGATTTGTCCGCATTAAACACCTTTCTCATAGTACTAAAGTTCAAAATGCTGACCTTACAGCAACTCCTTCCCATGCTGGGCAAGGGGTCTTGGCTGATTACTCTGGACCTCAAGGAGGCATACCTGCATGTCCCTATCAGACACAGCTGTAGAAGATACCTCAGATTTCTTGCAGGGCCAGAGCATTATCAATTCTCAGCATTGCCATTTGGCTTATCTACTGCACCCAGAGTATTTACAAAATGCCTGGCTTCAGTAATTGCTCATTGCAGGCTCCAGGGGATCCAAATTTACCCGTACCTGGACGACTGCCTCATACAAGCAGACGACAAACTGATTTTGACAAAAAACTTGAATTATGTTATTCAATTGCTACAATCTCTGGGATACACAGTCAACTTCCAAAAGTCAAGACTGCAGCCATCCCAGCAAATTACTTTCTTAGGAGCCAATCTAGACACAACCTCTCAAATGGCTTACCTGACAGAAGACAAGCAAAAGAAGTTAACTCATTATTTCAAAGGTTTGGCAAAGCTCACCCAGATGACTGCAAGGAGATTCCTACAGGCCCTGGGTTACATGGCATCCTGCATTCTCCTGGTTCCATCAAGACTACACATGAGAAAGCTTCAATGGTACCCAAAAAGTTTATGGTCTCAACACAGCAACAACCTAGAGACAACCATACCGCTCATTCCATGCCTACAAAAGGAATTTCTATGGTGGGCCTCGGTAAGCCAGGCAAACACAGGTATGTCATTCAAAAAACCACAAATAACATAAACAATGACCACAGATGCCTCAGACCTTGGATGGGGGGCGCACATGGAGGGCAGATGTATTCAAGGACAATGGTCTCGAAAGGAAACACATCTGCATATCAACCAAAAAGAAATGCTGGCAGTAATGCATGCCATCGAGGCCTTTCGACAACAACTTCAGCAAGGCCACCTGCTAATACGGACAGACAACACCACTGTCATGTGGTACATAAACAAGCAGGGGGGCACCCATTCTTACCCCCTTTGCAGACTGACAATGAATCTTTGGGAAAAATCACTGAGCTTAAACATACAGTTGCAATCCCAGTTTGTTCCAGGCAAAGACAATGTGCTGGCGGACAGCCTAAGCAGGAATTTCCTAGACCCCCACAAGTGGAGGTTACATCCAGAAATCTTCATAAGACTCACCTCGACATGGGGCAGGCCAGAAGTAGATCTATTTGCCTCCCACCTCAATCATCATCTACAAAAGTTCTGCTCAAGAACATATCATCCACAAGCATGGAAAACAGATGCTCTCTCATTCAGCTGGAACTTCCTAAAAATTTATGCATTCTCACCTCTGCCACTGATGACCACAGTACTACTAAAGATCAAAGCAGAGAAGCCAAAAGGGATCCTAATAGCTCCAGACTGGCCAAGACAGCACTGGTATCCACTTCTACGGAGCATATGCCACAACAAAAAATGGGCCATTCCCCAATGGCCCCATCTTTTGACTCAAAACAAATTCAAGACAGTACATCCCAACATTCAGACGCTCCAGCTAACAGCTTGGGAGATTCCATGAATAACCTCAATCTATCTCTCTCCAAGGAAGTTCAGCGGATATTAACAGAAGCCCGCAGACCATCCACCAGAAAGGTTTATTCAGCAAAATGGAAGAGATTCAGCATTTGGAATACCAGCAAGGGTCATGATGCATCATTATTGAACATTCCACTCATCCTGGAATACTTGGCAGATATGCTACAGAATGGACTCTCATATTCTTCTATAAAAATACATGCTTCAGCTATTTCAGCTAGATACAACACTGATCCACCTGTGTTCTCACATCCTTTGTTAAGGCAATTTCTTAGGGGAATCAAGAATATCAAGCCACCAAGAAAGGCCCCAGTACCAGCTTGGGACCTCAACTTTGTCCTAGAAAAACTGACTCTACCCCCCTTTGAGCCAGCAGCTTCTGTGGATTTACAATTTCTCTCATGGAAGACAGCTTTCCTGCTGGCAATTACCTCAGCAAGAAGGGTTTCAGAATTACAGGCCCTAATGGCAATACCACTGTTCATTACCTTTCATAGAGACAGAGTCTCCTTACGAACCAACCCTAGTTTTCTACCAAAAGTGGTATCTAGGGTTTCTTTAAATCAAGCAATTCACCTGCCTACTTTCTTTCCCAATCCTGAGAACAAAGGGGAAAGACTGTTGCATACCTTGGACATTCACAGACAACTTCGCTACTACCTGGACAGAACCAAGGCCAATAGGAAGTCTGATCAGCTTTTGTAGCTTACGCCCCTGGAGTACAAGGAAAAGCAATTTCCAAACAGACTATCTCAAAATGGATTGGACATTGCATCAGATTTTGTTATTCCTTCCATGGAAAGAGTGTACCAGCCAATATCAGACCACACTCTACCAGAGCTACAGCCACCTCTACAGCATTCTTAAGAGGGGTGCCTACAAAAGACATTCTAGAAGCTGCTACATGGAGCTCCATGCATACATTCTCCAAACACTACAACCTTCCTTTATATTCCAGATCCAGAGCAGGCTTTGCTTCGGCAGTCCTGCAGGGATTGATAGCTACACCATCCTTTTCTTAGAACATTCCACCTCCCCCAGCTAAGCTATGGTATTCAACCCATATGTTATGACTGCAGTTGCATTCTTGAAGGACATAGTACAGTTTTGTACCTACCATAAATGTAGATGTCCGATAGATATGCAACTGCAGTCGGGTTTTCCCTCCCTCCTTCCCCTCTATTCCTTGGGTCCACTCCTCTCCCTGTTATCCTAGCTGGGGATATCTGTTATGGTGTATCTGTTTATTGCTTATTTATTTATTTGTCTGGAAACCTGTTTTGTCTTCCAAATTGATTACAGTCTTCCTTGGAGGGCACCTGGCATCTGGGACAAGAAACACTGAAGAAGATGGCGTCGGCTGATGCTTATGTACTCCTGCCGCTCTGACGTCAGAGAGAAATGTGACATCAGCCGACGTCGGACCCAGACTTTGGAATCCGGCCGACCGAGGGCTGCCTGAGGCAGGACAACCCATATGTTATGACTGCAGTTGCATATCTATCGGACATCTACATTTATGGTAGGTACAAAACTGTACTTTATATATATATATATATATATATATATATATATATATATATATATATATATATATATAGATATACTAATACAACTTTTTCATATATTTATATATTTTAATGCATATATCTATTTATGTGGAGCATTGTTATCATATAAGTTTACCATAAGAACAATTTAGTTATAGTGTTGACCACAGTCTCTCTAACTTAATTAGATTGATATATTAATCAATTAATTAATTAACTAATTATGACATTTTATATATAAAGGGTTGAATTTGTTTTATGTTGTAGTACTCTGAAGATGCCCTAGAAGTTAGAGGGTGAAAGCGCTAATACAATGTTTTATTATTTTTGTGTTATTGTGTTGATGTTAATAAACTAGGTTGGCTGGACTGTGTGGTTTTACAATTTTATTGGTTTTACATTTGATCTTTGTAGTTGTGTATACTGTTTAGGAGCATTGCACCTTCAGGAAAGCTGCTCCATCTGTCATCCTTTCTCTTCTAGGGCTCTTCAGGAGAGGAAGAGGAAGCTAATTGACAGAGGTTTAGTCAAACTATCTTTTCAAGAAGCTTTGAGCAACCAGGACAGGTCTAGCAAATTCTCAGTCTTCTAAGGCTTCTACTTCTTCTGAGGTAAAAAAATCTAAAAAACCTTTGTCAGTTCCACAGCCCTCGGAGCCAACTGTCTTGTCCTTTCCAAGCCAGTTCTGGAACTGGTATCCGAAGTGCCTAAATCTCCACTCCTGCAATCGGTACCTCCTTCTATCCACTCATCTCAGTCTTCGATAAGCCTTTCCGATTTGGATGTGGATCATGTGGTGCAGAAGCTTTTACAGGCACCGTCCTTTGCTAAATTTTTATTGGCTCCGATCCAAATGGCATCGGAACTGAAGACCCTTTTACCATCTACTGCCTTTGCTCCTCCGAGCCATACCGGCCCTTCGGAGCTGCAGGAGTCAGACTTGGATCGTTGAGCCTTCGGAGCCGACGCCTGCTCCAGTGGCTTCAGCGCCAATCGAATCTAGGAGCAGACACTCTCTGGTCGGGTCCAGGGAGGATAGTCGGACCAACTTGTTGGTTCCGACTCTGCCTCTCTGGGCTTCGGCTCGGATGAGCTCAGCTCCTACTTCTGGCTCAGAGCCCACTGTCCCGGTGCCGGGGATATTGACGGTTTCCTCAGATCTGTCTTCCCTTCTCATCTGAGCAGAGGTGCCTTCGAAGCCATAAGTAGAGTTATGTCTCCTAAGACATCTTCAACTTCAGGTCCGGCTACCTCCTCCCCAAAACCGCCTGTCTGCTTCTGCTTCACAGATCCTTGCTAAGTGTAGAGACCCAGATCCTCATGAAGCCCCATTGGGCGGTCCCTGCTCTTCCGAGACCTCACCAGAAGCTCCCACTGATGAGATTCCCAAGAAGAGAATATGTAAGAGGAAACATTTAGACTCCCCACAGGAGTCTCTCACATCCAATACCAACTTGGATGAATCAGAAGGGTCCCCATGGTTCCCCTCTGAGGATATCTCATTTGCTGAGATATTAGAAACCCTTAGGCAGAGGGGTGACTGGAAGTTCACCAACCCTACTGAAGATTTCGGTTCTCCTGAAGGCTTTTGGGTTTCAGCCCTCCACCTCTTAGGTGACTCGCCCTTCGATGATCTTATGGAGCTGGTCTCACAAATGGTGTGGGAGTCTCCGGGCACCATGGTGTCTGTCCCCAGGAGGCCTAATAAATTTATTTCTGCACCTCAGGAAAAATCTTTTCCTACCAAGGGAGTGCCAGTTGATGCCATGGTGGTGGCAGCAGCCACCAAAAAGGAATTGTCGGAATCTTCTTCCTCTAGCCATCCTCCTAACAGAGATTCTAGGATCATGGATAAATATGGGAAGCGCAAGTACAGTTCAGCGACTTTTGCACTGCGTTCGCTCAACTATCTCACCCATTTTACTAGACTGCAAAGAGATCTCCTGAAAGAGCTCGGAGATGCTTTTCAGGGTACAGTAGCTGTAGGAGCTTCAGATAAAGTCGCCTCCCAGCTTGCTACCCTCAATTCCATAGTAAACTCGTCCATGTGTCTCATTTCATATGCAGCTGATGGAGCGGAGCAGGGCAGCGGGTACAGGAATTGCTGTTAGGAGACTTGCCTGGATTGCGCTTGTGTTCCTTTGTGGAGCCCTTTAAGTCATCCTTTGTCAGCACCCATTTTGATTGCTTGTCCCTTTTCGGGCCCAAAGTTAAGGACACTTTGACCAGGTGTGAGCAGGAAGGAAAGACTGCCATCGGAGTCCATTTTTCCACCCCTACCAGACCCTACCCCAAGTGTCAAAGGGGGGGAGGTAAGATGTGGTTCCGTAAAGCCCAAGGAGCCTTTCGGGACACATGTAGTGAACCCCCCCTCCAGGGACAGAGGAGGGGGCAATAATGGAAGACGCCGCCCTCGCAGCAGAGGGGGGTCAGCAAAACCAGGGCGACAGAGATCAGTTATTTGGGAAGCCCTACCAGCGCTCCTGAAAGGAGGCCCGACTGTCCTACTGTGGAGGCAGTCGGGGGTCACTTATCTTTGTATCCAGATGCCTGGCTCAAAATAAATGACAACTGGGTACAAAGTATCATTTCCAGAGGATATTTCATTCCTTTCGCGACACCCCCTCCACTGACAAGAAAAATCCTGGACGTTCCACCCAGTTACAGGGAACAGGCAACAATAGAGGTCCAAACGTTGCTAAGAAAGAGTCATCCAACCAGTCCCAGCAGACCACATAGTATCCGGAACTTACTCAAGATTATTTTTAGTTCCAAAAAAGACAGGGGACTGGAGACCTATTTTGGACCTCAGCAGACTAAACAGATCTGTCATGAAAGAGAAGTTCCGGATGGTCACATTTCAGTCGATACTTCCTTTTTTAGGGAAAGGCAAATGGATGTGCTCGATAGATCTCCAGGATGCATACTACCACATAAACATGGCCAGACCATCCAGGGATCATCTGTGCTTCTGGCTGGGAGCCAATCATTACCAGTTTTGAGCCCTGCCCTTTGGTCTCACTACAGCCCTCAGAGTGTTCACCAAATGTATGGCAGTGGTCACAGCTCACCTGAGACGTTTAGGATTCCAGGTGTTTCCATACCTGGACGATTGGCCCCTCATCGACACCACCAGGCATCAGCTCATACAAGCCAGGGACATCACTCTTTCACTCTGCAGTCATCTGGGCATTACAATAAACTCAGAAAAATCTGCCTTGTCGCCATTGCAACATACCATTTTTATCAGAGCAAAATTGGACACCACCACCACCACTTTGAGACTTCCAGCAGAAAGAGTCTTAATACTCCATCAGCAGGTCCACAATATCATATCCAACACAAGGCCCCAGCGTCAGAAGTACTAAAATTGTTATGCATGATGGCAGCTGCAATATTAGCCATACCGTTGGGTCACATGCACATGTGGCTTCTGCAATGGCTGTTCACTCAATGGTCTTAACAAGAGCTCCCAACGTCTCATCTTATAATGATCACAAACACATGCAGAAAGGATATTCAGTGGTGGTTGACCTCTCTTAATCTTATGGTAAGTCATCCTTTTGTTCTACCCCCGCCAGCGGGCACAGTGACCAGGGACGCTTCCCTGATAGGGTGGGGGGGCATTTTCAGAGAAGAACAGCCCAATGCACATGGACCGATCAGGAGACACATCTGCATATCAATGTCCTGGAGATGAGAGCAGTACTTTCAGCATTGCAGTACTTCCAGGACTCTCTTCCTCTGGGAACAATTGCGATTCAGATGGGCAACATGTCAGTGGTCAGTGGTCTGGTATTTGAGCAAACAAGGAGGAACCAGGTCCTACCCCCTTTTTCGTGAGGCCCTAAGAGTATGGCAACGGGTTACATCCACCCAGCGCTTTCCGTTAGCAACGCACATCCCGGGGAAATCCAACATGATAGCAGACAAGCTGAGCAGAGCAATTCTGTTGCCTCACAAGTGGTCCCTCAAGAAAGAAATAGTGGACAGGATATTCTGCAGGTGGGGCCAGACTTGCTGCGACCTTTTCATCAACCACATGAACACGAAATGCAGAAGCTACTTTGCCCTGATTCCCCCTCCGGGAGAAGCCCCAAGGGATGCACTTGTACACGATTGGCCTCCAGGTCTCCTCTATGCATTCCCACCAATTCCCTTGATACCCAAAGTACTACAGAAAGCAAAAGCCCTAGGAAGGACCATTATTCTTATAACCTCTCAATGGCCTCGTCAAATTTGGTTCCCCTTCCTTCGACTTCATCAATTGGAGGACCCTTGGATTCTGGACCCAGTTCCAGATCTTCTGATGCACTCATCGGGGGAACTTCATCCCTCAATTCAGTCCCTGAAGATGACAGCTTGGCTGCTCCAATTCCCAACATAGCCAGTTCCATAACCTTTGAAATGAAATGCAGCAGATTCTAATATCCTCTCATAAATCCTCTACGAGGAAAGCTATACCTTAGCAAATGGAAAAGATTTTCTATATGGGCCTCTCAAAATAACATAGATCCCTACCAAGCCCCTATGGTCTCCATATTAGAATTCTTGACCATGATTTTCAACAAAGGAGCAACCGTTCAGGTTCAGTTTGCTGCTCTAATTTTCACCTTGGATTTGAAAGATTGAACATAATGTCACACAAACTATCCAAAGCCTTTCTTAAAGGGACTTTTCATCTTAGACCACCTGTGAAATCCCCTTATACCCCATGGAATCTAAATTTTAGGCTTTCTTGCATTTTTCTCCCTCCTTTCAAACCAGCTTCCTCATGCAATTTGAAATATTTGTCATGGAAGGCTCTCTTTTTAGTAGCTATTACTTCTGCCCACAGAGTGTCAGAGCTTCAAGCCTTGTCCATAAAGCCTCATTTGATTTTCCATGCTGACAGAGTCTCACTGCGAACTAATCCCTCCTTTTTGCCTAAAGTTTGTTCTGAAACTAACCTTAACGAAGTTATTGATTTGCCAGTGTTCTTCCCCAAACACTGCAACAACTTAGAATATATGCTGCACAAGTTTGATGTTCATAGATAGCTCAGATTTTACTTTGATATGACAAAAGAGTTTCGGAAATCAGAACAGCTTTTCGTTTCCTTTTCAGATTCCAGAAAAGGTATGCCAGTGGCTAGAACAGCTCTATCCAAGTGGTTATCTGATTGTATCACATTTGTTTATTCAGCTGCTAATATGCCCTTACAACACAATATTAAGGCTCATTCTACCAGAGCAGTGTCTACATCTGCCTTTTCTGCTAGACTTCCTTTAGACACCATTTGTGCAGCAGCCACTTGGTCAAATTATCATACCTTTATCACTCATTACAAAGTTGACAGGGCCTCCTTTGGGTCTACTAACCTGAAACACATACTCCCGTGAGCCACCTGAGGTAGATAGTGCTTGGGACACTACCCATCCATAAGAATGAACAGCGAGATAGAACAACTTTACATAAATAAGTTATGTACTCACCATAACGTTCCATGTGAGTTGTTCATCTCGCCTTCATTCTTGCTTCCCACCCTCCTACCCCCTCCAGGGTTTTTCGAAGACCGAGATACTAGATTCTTCCTGGTTGCTCAACCCTTCTATGGCTTTCTCTTATAGAGTGATAGAATGACATATGGTATTATATGCAGCAAACAAGATCTGAGGTAACTCTAGGTGTATCATGGGATAGGAACTTTGCCTCAAGCTGTCTGAAGACTGAGCTTTGTAGTAGGCTGACTGAGCTGAGGATCGGCTCCGAACCCATCCATAAGAATGAAGGCGAGATGAACATCTCACATGGAACATTAAGGTGATGTACATAACTTCTTTTTAAATAAGTACATTAAATAAAAGAAATGTAGGTTTATAGTGCAAAAGGAAGAAAAGCTAGATAAAAGCATGTTTAAGTTAATAGGCTGTAATATTAAAGGGACAATCCCAGTATTTAAAATTTGGGTCCGAATTACAGATAACCAAAGCAACGCCCACTTAGCACGTCACTCACGTTCCCAACCACAGTGTCATTTTTCTTTTAAATATCCTGTGCCTGTTCATTTCCAGTCTTGTTTTAACTTCCAGTGTCAACTGCCCTTTGGATTTGCATTCCTATCATTTGAGTCAGACTGACATTTCAAACTTAAAGGTGTCAACCCAAGTATTAAAAACTCTAAATTAAAACCGGACAAAGTAACACCCACTTTCCTTTTGTTATGAACATTCCCACCTACGACTGCATATCCAGATATTACAGTCTTTTTTTTTTTAGGTGCCTGAAAGAGCCAAGCTTTAGCTTTGATGTTCATCGTGTTACACTGCTGCAGTCATTACACTTGGGTTATCCTGCCGTCAGGTGGTTCCGCAGTCGGCCAGAGTTCCAAAGTCTTGGTCCGGCGTCGGTTGCTGTCGCCTCTTCCCTGACGTCAGTGCGCCAGGGGTATATAAGATGCATCCGACTCCATTTTCGTCAGTCTTTCTTGCCGCGCGATGCTCGAAGCAAAAGCAGTTCGCAAGTGCCGGTCGGCCGACTCCTGAGATTTTCGAAGTCGAATTTCAGATCCGAAGTCTTCAACAAAGCTAAGTACCCCATTGGGGAAACTTTTTTCTTACCTCAGACCGATGTCAGAGAAAGTTAATAATTGTATTTCTTGTGGGAAGCAAATACCTCGTAAGGACTTCCACTCTTACTGTATTCCATGCCTATGCCCTGATCACGACATCACTAGTTGTCGGTTTTGTGCTAGATTTAACAAACGCACTATAAAATGACGTTTTGATTTTGCTTTGCACTACTTTGGCCGAAGGTTCAATTATTATATGCCGTCGGATCAACCGACGACCGCAATTCTTAAAAAAACGCAAAGACAAGGATAAAGACAGGCATCCGAGGTCCAAAACCGATGCGAAGCCTCTTCTAGGCCAGTCGCCGGTTCTCAGTGAGGAGCTTTCGCAGCCCCTGACACCCACTACCTCAGAGCCACAGGCCACCTCCGACTCCCACGTGTGTTTTCAGAACTTCACAACTTACCATTAAAGCAACAGCCAAGACAAAAACACCATTAAAGACAAAGAAGCAAGTACAGCATTCTCCTGGACAGTCCTCCATGCCTAAGAAACAGATGCTTAAAATGTCCGAAGACCTCATTACTCTAATCACGGGTTCCCATCCCCCTCCTGAGAAAAGGCCTAGGCAGGATACAGACTATGATTCCTCTGATCAGGTTTCCATTTCCTCTGATTCCTCTTCAGACCAGGGATACTCTCTACCCCCTATGAGGACTCTGATGCTGAAGAATCTATCCCTTCAGCCTCTCCTCCTGAGGATTACTCTTTTGGGGAAATTTTACATACCATGAGGGAGCATTTCCATTGGGAAAGTCAGGATTATTCAGAATCCAAGAAAAGGCTCAGGGACTTCCTTTTATTGCCTCAACATAGGCCCCTGGCTATTCCGCCTGTGTTAGATATTGTGGATGATGTGTTCTCTGAATCCAGCTTATCTCCTGATTCTTTGCCCCTGCACCAGCCAAGCCAGATAGGTATTATAGAATCCCTGACTCTCACAAGTTTCTTTATAAAAACCCTTCTGTTGACCCAGAAATCATTTCCCAGGGTCCCAAAGGAGTTAAGGCTTCCATTGCAAAAAATCCAGTTCCCTCTGAGAGAGATTCTAGAGCACTGGATAGATGAGGGAAGAAAGTTTACACTTCTGCAACTTTAGCAGTAAGGGCTTTAAATTGCCAGTTTCACATGCTTAAGTACCAACAATATTTAATGGCTCAGTTAAAACAGAAAATACTTGCAAGCTCAGAAGCTCCTGACTATAAAGAAATGCAGGATTTATTGCATGCAGTTGAACAGGTGGGAAAACATACTCTGCAATGTGGTTTTGATTCTTTAGAGGCCTCTTGTAGAGCTGCAGTTACAGGTTCTGTGATTCGAAGACATGCTTGGTTAAAAGAACAGTTTACCTGATCATGTTAAGGCAAAATTATTGGATGCTCCTTTACAGCATGATACCTTGTTTGGTGTTAAGGCAGAAGAGGTGTTAAAGAAAATGGAGGATAAAGCTAAATCTATGCAAACAGTCAAAGATTTCTTACAGGTACAGCCACCTCGATTTAGCAGAAATTGGCCTACAAAGAATTGGTCCTTTCCAGTGTCAGACAGGCCACAGAGAGACAGATACAGACGCCCAAGAGGCAGATCTCAATCCCAAGGCTCTAACAGACAACGACAGTGGGGTACCTCAACCCAAAAGGAGGTGAGGACAGGTCTCAACCTTACAGGAAACAGTCCCAATGACTTCCCCCTTCGTATGGCAAGCATTTCCCTTTTGTCAGCACCCTTAGTGGGAAAACTAGCACTTTTTTCTCAAAATTGGCAAACAATCACCCAAGACAAAAGGGTTCTGAATATTGTGTCTCAAGGTTACAGGTTCCGCTTTCACACTTTACCAAGGCTAAAAGGAATGCCAAACCTGCCACAAAATCAATGGGCAGAGGCTCAAAAACAAATTTCGGTCCTCATGGACATGAGAGCTATTCAAAAAGTACCACAGCAGGAACAAGGACAAGGATTTTGCTCAAGACTCTTCCTGGTCCCCAGAAAGGACAAAGCCTGGAAACCCATACTAGACCTTTCAACTCTAAATACTTACCTGGATGTTCCGAAATTCAAAATGTTGACACTACATCAGCTTCTTCCCATGCTGGGCAAGAAGGCTTGGCTTGTTACTCCGGACCTCAAAGAGGCATACCTGCATGTCCCTATCAGACAAGATTGCAGAAGATACCGCAGATTCAAAGCTGGTACAATGCACTACCAATTCTCTGCACTGCCCTTTGGCTTATCTACTGCGCCCAGGGTCTTTACAAAGTGCCTGGCACCAGTAATTGCATTTTGCAGACAAAAAGGAATTCAAATATATCCATACCTGGATGACTGCCTCATTCAAGCAGCGAGAAAGGACATTCTTCTAAAGCATCTGGCGTTTGTAAAAAGGTTGCTAATTTCTCTAGGGTACACAGTAAATGAAAATAAGTCAAAACTAGTGCCCTCACAACAGATAATATTCCTGGGTGCCAGCTTAAATACAACGGCCCAGATGGCTTATCTCACGCCAGACAAACAAGGACAACTGACTCAATATTTTCAATTACTGGCAAAAAAAAGTCCCATCTCCCTGCATGAAAAATTCTGCAGGCCCTGGGATTCATGGCATCCTGCATACTACTAATTCCATATGCCAGACTGCATATGAGGAAATTACAATGGTACCTAAAAAGTGTTTGGACTCAACACTCTCACAGTTTAGAAGCAGTAATACCAATAATTCCCTGCCTACAAAAGGAGTTTCGATGGTGGGCTCAGGCATATCACCTCAACAAGGGTCAGCCTTTCACTGTACCCACAGCCAGGCAGACTCTAACAACAGATGCTTCGTATTACACTTGGGGAGCACACATGGCAGGAAAATGTATTCAGGGCAAGTGGATCACAGACCAAATGCATCTTCACATCAATCAAAAAGAGATGTTGGCTGTTCAAAATGCCCTAACAGCTTTCAAGGACCTTCTGCATCCAGGACAATTACTATTAAAGACAGACAACACCACAGTAATGTGGTACGTAAACAAGCAAGGGGGCACTCATTCTTATCCCCTGTGCAGGCAAGCTATGACCTTGTGGAACACAGCTCTAACTTATCAAGTTCATCTGCAAGCACAATTCCTGCCAGGAAAGAAAAATACTCTGGCAGACGATCTAAGCAGAAATATCATGGACCCTCACGAATGGAAATTGAATCCACAAGTCTTCAGCATGGTAATGCAAAAATGGGGATGCCCAGACATAGATCTTTTTGCCTCCCCACTGAATTGCCAACTACAAAAATTCTGCACAAGGACTTACCACACACAAGCATGGAAAGTGGATGCTCTTTCGTTCAGCTGGAAAAGCCTAAAAGTTTATGCCTTCCCACCACTGCCTCTCCTTTCAAAGGTACTCCTAAAAGCCAGACAAGAAAAAACACAGATGATCCTGATTGCTCCAGACTGGCCACGCCAGCACTGGTACCCAATCTTATGAACTTAGCTCAAGGCCCACCATGGATTTTGCCTCAAATTTCATACCTTTGGACTCAGAAAAACAATCAGATCCTGCACGGTCAGCTCAAGACCCTAAACCTGGCTGCATGGCAGATTCATTAGTCAAACAGGCAACACCTCTCTCTAAAGTTGTTATGGATGTCATTTTGGAGGCCAGGAGGCCTAGCACCAGGAAATCTTACTCAGAAAAATGGAAGAGATTCTGTGCCTGGAACCAGGCTCAAAGCCTTGACCCTCTTGTCCCAAACATTCCTCAGATTTTACAATACTTAACTGAGATGCTGGACAAAGGCCTATCCTTCTCATCAATTAAGATCCACGCCTCTGCCATTTCAGCACATTACAACACGGATCCTCCTTTATTCTCTCATCCCTTGCTAAAGCATTACCTCAGAGGGGCTAAAAACATAAGATCATCCCGGAGAGCACCAACACCAACTTGGGACCTCAATTTTGTTTTGGAAAAACTGACCCTGCCACCTTTTGAGCCAGCCAATACAGCCGATCTAAAATTTTTATCATGGAAAACAGCTCTGTTCCTGGCAGTAACTTCAGCACGAAGAGTCTCAGAGCTACAGGCATTAATGGCAGTGGAACCTTTTATAATTTTTCATCAGGACAGGGTTTCTTTAAGGACAAATCCTACCTTTATGCCAAAGGTGATATCTAGTGTGGCTCTTAACCAAACCATCCATTTGCCAACTTTTTATCCAAACCACCAGAATAAAGGGGAGAAACTTCTGCACTCTTTGGACATACACAGGCAGCTACGCTTCTACTTGGACAAAACAAAAGCTTTCAGGAAAACTGAGCAACTGTTTGTAGCATATGCTGCAGGATCACAGGGCAAGGCTATCTCAAAACAATTAATACCACAACGAAGGCAGCAGCAACTAGTAAAACAACGAGGCAGTACTGTTACTATGCAGGACTATATTTAGTGAATAAACTCCACAAACAAAAACATAAAACTGATAAAATAAAATTGGCAGAGCAAAAACAAAGTACTAAGCGCTTTCACCCATCAAATCTAAGGGCATTTTCAGAGTACTGAAACTTCAATGTAATACACTTCTATTAAATATTCTTGTTAGTCAAATGAAACCAATCACTTGCCACATTCTAATTAGTTCAGCAACGCCTCTAATGGAACAAGAAACACTAAGTAAAAATAAAAATAATTAGGAGTTAATAGTGAGCATAACAATAAATGATCTGACTATTCTTACTAAAAATAATATGTAGAAATGCAGTAGTTAAAATTGATTGAGTCGAACTGTCATATAAATACAATTTTATACATAATGTATACAAAAAATGAAATTATAAATATAATAGATATACCTGTCTAAAAACATATGTATAATTATATGTAATAGTGTATTGTTAAAATAATAGTGTAAAATATGTAATAATGGTGTAAATATATTCCATTAAATACAGTAAGACTTGTATTTCAAAATACTTGAAATTGAAATATGTTCGTTGATGCCTGGTGTATTGCTGGCATTAAGTTTTAACTGCCAAAGGCATTCTTTAGCCTCAAGTAAATTCCTCTCATCACCTCCCTTGTTGTTGCTATAAGGAATCCTATCTATAACGAAGAATAAAAATCTTTTAAAGTCCTTACATTTTGTACTATGTACATATAGAGAATTCATCACTTTTTTGTTTTTTATATCCCTATTATGTTCCATGATTCGGTCTCTAAGCTTCCTGATAGTTTTTCCCACATAATAAGCAGGACAAGATAAACATAAAGCCAAATATACCACCATTTTTGTACTACAATTACAGTAACCATAAAGCCAAATATACCACCATTTTTGTATTACAATTACAGTAACCTGGACATTTAATAGATCTACTGTAATTTTGTACTACTACGTAAGGGCCATCATTCACATATTTGCATGTCTTACAAAGACCGCATTTACTCATTTTGGACATTTGATAAAGCTGATTATTATTGCTACTCTCAAAATATTCTTTTAAATTCTTGCCCCTACTGTAAGTAATCTTGGGGTAGTTGCCTAAAATGTTCATCAATTCCTTCTTGCTAGTAAATACACTGGCCCATGTCTCATTTAGTATATTAACTATTGAACAAGAAACTCCATTGTATGGTAAAATAAATGCATCTTTTTTATTCTTAGTTTTAATATTAGAGTTTTCTAATGAGGCATTTTCTTGTCCAAATTTGATAATTGGTTTATATTAGTGATTCCTTTTGGCCAATATTTCTTTCCTCAATCTGTTAAGTAACTTCTGAGGATAACATCTGTCCATAAACATACACATAAGTTGGTCAATTTCAATGGTGAATTTAATGTTGTCACTAATAATACGAGATAACCTAACCATCTGACCTTTAACCAGGTTCCTTTTTTGAAAATGAGGATGGCTGCTACCATAATGTAAGAAGGAATTTGAATAAGTTTTCTTCCTAAATATATTCGATTCTATGCCATCTTCATTTATGTGAAGTAAAATATCCAAATACTCACAATCATTGTCATAAATTTTATGTGTAAATCTCAGAAAGGTAGTTGTAGCCTCAAGATATGATGTAAATTCTAAAATTTCATCCTTGCTACCTTTCCAAAAAATTAATATATCATCAAGGTACCTGCAGTAAACTACTATATTGGGCCAAAACCTTGAGGTGAAAATACATTGTGTCTCCCATTGGGCTAACACTAGGTTAGCATATATGGGTGAGCATCTGGCACCCATAGCTACACCTGTACATTGTCTAAAATATTCACCGTCCATAAAAATGTAATTATTAGTTAGCGCCATTTCCATCAATTCAATCATTAATTTACGTTTGACCACGTGCATGTCACTAAAAGTGGACAAACTAGCCTCAAACATTGTTAGACCCAATTCATGTGGTATGACCGAAAACAAATTCACAATATCTATAGTAACCATAATATTATCGTTGTTAATAGAATGTGCATGCTTTCTAATAACTTCAAGACAGTGCCAAGAGTCTTTAAGGACGTGTGGTAACCGTGATAAGGTGTCCTTACAATTAAAATCTATATAATGAGCCATAGCTTCCAGTTTAGAGCCTTTGGCTGAAGCAATTGGTCTAAAAGCCGGATTGTTAATACTTTTATGAATTTTGGGTATACCAAAAATAGAAGGAGTAATGGGAAACTCAACCATTAAATATTCGTATTCCTCCTTAGTAATCGAGCCATCCAATAGAAATTCATACAATTGCCAATCCACCTAAGTATAGGCCCTACACATTTCATATTTCGACACCTTGTCATAAGTTTCACTGTCACGTAACATATTAGTGACTTTGTTTAGATAATCTGTCTTCGACATCACCACCCTTATTTGGTTTCATGACTCTGTACTGATCAGTACTTGTCAGTTCGTTTAGACAAAATCTCTCAGCTGTTGTTAAATTGTCTTCCACTTCCATATATTTTTTAAGGACTCTTCGAATTTGAACTTCACATAACATTTCAAATAAATGAATAATAGGATTGTGTGGGGGTATAAAGGTACTTGTCCTTTTTAATTTGAAACAGCTAGAATAAGGTTCAATTCTATTGTTACCATTGGCAAAAAACATTTTGAGATTGAGTAATCTCGTGTACAATTTCAAATTAATTAAAATTTTACCTATATCATGTTTAAAATTGGGAACAAATGTAAAACCTTTTTTAAAAAGTGTCACATAGAACAAAATTCTGTATCAGTAAAATTATATAATGTAAACCCACCATCAACTACTATGGAACTACAGTCTCTCAGCAATAGAATTGAACCTGATTCTAGCTGTTTCAAATTAAAAAGAACAAGTACTCAAATTCGAAGAGTCCTTAAAAAATCTATGGTAGTGGAAGATAATTTAACAACAGCTGAGAGATTTTGTCTAAAAGAATTGACAAGTACTGATCAGTACAGAGTCATGAAACCAGATAAGAGTAGAGGTGTAGTGGTGATGTCGACGATAGATTATCTAAACAAAATGACTAATATGTTAAGTGACAGTGAAACTTATGACAAGGTGTCGAAATATGAAATGTGTAGGGCCTATACTAAGGTGGATTGGCAATTATATGAATTTCTATTGGATGGCTCGATTACTAAGGAGGAATACAAATATTTAATGGTTGAGTTTCCCATTACTCCTTCTATTTTTGTTATACCAAAAATTCATAAAAGTATTAACAATCCGCCTTTTAGACCAATTGTTTCAGCGAAAGGCTCTAAACTGGAAGCTATGGCTCATTATATAGATTTTAATTGCAAGGACACCTTATCACGGCTACCACACATTCTTAAAGACTCTTGGCACTGTCTTGAAGTTATTAGAAAGCATGCACATTGTATTAACAACGATACTATTATGGTTACTATAGATATTGTGAATTTGTTTTCTGTCATACCACATGAATTGTGTCTAAATGTTTGAGGCTAGTTTGTCCACTTTTAGTGACATGCATGTGGTCAAACGTAAATTAATGATTGAATTGATGGAAATGGTGCTAACTAATAATTACATTTTTATGGACGGTGAATATTTTAGACAACGTACAGGTGTAGCTATGGGTGCCAGATATGCACCCATATATGCTAACCTAGTGTTAGCCCAATGGGAGACACAATGTATTTTCACCTCAAGGTTTTGGCCTAATATAGTAGTTTACTGCAGGTACCTTGATAATATATAAATTTTTTGGAAAGGTAGCAAGGATGAAATTTTAGAATTTACATCATATCTTGAGACTACATCTACCTTTCTGAGATTTACACATAAAATTTACGACAATGATTGTGAGTATTTGGATATTTTACTTCACATAAATGAAGATGGCATAGAATCGAATATATTTAGGAAGTAAACTTATTCGAATTCCTTCTTACATTATGGTAGCAGCCATCCTCATTTTCAAAAAAGGAACCTGGTTAAAGGTCAGATGGTTAGGTTATCTCGTATTATTAGTGACAACATTAAATTCACCATTGAAATTGACCAACTTATGTGTATGTTTATGGACAGAGGTTATCCTCAGAAGTTACTTAACAGATTGAGGAAAGAAATATTGGCCAAAAGGAATCACTAATATAAACCAATTATCAAATTTGGACAAGAAAATGCCTCATTAGAAACCTCTAATATTAAAACTAAGAATAAAAAAGATGCATTTATTTTACCATACAATGGAGTTTCTTGTTCAATAGTTAATATACTAAATGAGACATGGGCCAGTGTATTTACTAGCAAGACAGAATTGATGAACATTTTAGGCAACTACCCCAAGATTTCTTACAGTAGTGGCAAGAATTTAAAAGAATATTTTGAGAGTAGCAATAATAATCAGCTTTATCAAATGTCCAAAATGAGTAAATGCGGTCTTTGTAAGACATGCAAATATGTGAATGATGGCCCTTACATAGTAGTACAAAATTACAGTAGATCTATTAAATGTCCAGGTTACTGTAATTGTAATACAAAAATGGTGGTATATTTGGCTTTATGTTTATCTTGTCCTGCTTATTATGTGGGAAAAACTATCAGGAAGCTTAGAGACCAAATCATGGAACATAATAGGGATATAAAAAACAAAAAAGTGATGAATTCTCTATATGTACATAGTACAAAATGTAAGGACTTTAAAAGGTTTTTATTCTTTGTTATAGATAGGATTCCTTATAACAACAACAAGGGATGTGATGAGAGGAATTTACTTGAGGCTAAAGAATGCATTTGGCAGTTAAAACTTAATGCTAGCAATACACCAGGCATCAACGAACATATTTCAATTTCAAGTATTTTGAAATACAAGTCTTACTGTATTTAATGGAATATATTTACACCATTATTACATATTTTACACTATTATTTTAACAATACACTATTACATATAATTATACATATGTTTTTAGACAGGTATATATACTATATTTATTATATTTATATATTTATTATTTCATTTTTTGTATACATTATGTATAAAATTGTATTTATATGACAGGTTGACTCAATCAATTTTAACTACTGCATTTCTACATATTATTTTTAGTAAGAATAGTCAGATTATTTATTGTTATGCTCACTATTAACTCCTCATTATTTTTATTTTTACTTAGTGTTTCTTGTTCCATTAGAGGCGTTGCTGAACTAATTAGAATGTGGCAAGTGATTGGTTTCATTTGACTAACAAGAATATTTAATAGAAGTGTATTACATTGAAGTTTCAGTACTCTGAAGATGCACTTAGATTTGATGGGTGAAAGCACTTAGTACTTTGTTTTTGCTTTGCCAATTTTATTTTATCAGTTTTCTGTTTTGTTTGTGGAGTTTATTCATTAAATATAGTCCTGCATGGTAACAGTACTGCCTCGTTGTTTTACTAGTTGCTATCTCAAAACAGACTATCTCCAAATGGATAGGACACTGTATTCATTACTGCTACACACAGCATGGAAAATCAGTCCCTAATAACATTAGACCCCATTCTACCAGAGCAACAGCCACTTCAACAGCCTTTCTCAGAGGAGTACCAACCAAGGAAATTTTGGAGGCTGTAACTTGGAGTTCAGTGCACACCTTTACCAAGTATTACCACTTACCTCTTTACTCTAAATCCAGAGCAGGCTTTGCCACTGCAGTTCTGCAGGGCCTCATAGCCAATCCTAACTCTTTGTAGACCAACCTGCCACCCAACCTTAGCTTTGGGGTTCTACCCAAGTGTAATGACTGCAGCAGTGTAACACGTTGGACATAGTACAGTTTTGTACCTACCATAAATGTAGATGTTGGAGTGTTCACACTGCTGCAGTCCCCCCCAGTGTACCTAG